>NC_079497.1:75801404-76105322 GCF_030052815.1 Hevea brasiliensis | reverse complement strand
TAAGTTAGGCATTTGGCAACATATTCGGTAATGCCCTCCTTCATTCCCCTCCACCAATAGTGCTCTTTCATGCTTCTGTAAATTTTGGTTCCACCCGGGTGCATAGCAAAAGGTGAATCATGTACTTCCTTTAAAATAATCTGCCTCAGTTCAACATTATCAGGAATGCACATTCTGCCCTGATATAGTAACAAGCCCTCATTATTCACAGAATACTCTGGTTTATTGCCATCCCAAGCTTCTTCCATTAACTTCCCATACTTATCGTCATTTTGGACTTTTGTTTTAATTTGTTCTGTCAATATTAGCTTCACTTGCCAAGTAGCTGCCATCTGCCCATCATCATCAATCTCCAAATTGGCATGTAAAGCCCTCATTCCAGGTACCATGGATAAAGGTGAAACTCTCAAACTAGCCATGGTTTTGCGACTTAAGGCGTCTACCGTGGCATTAGCTTTCCTAGATTGGTAGTTAATCAGACAATCATAGTCTTTTATCAGCTCTAACCAGATCCTCTGCCTCAAATTCAACTCCTTCTGTGTGCCCAAATACTTCAAACTCTTATGATCTGTGTATATATAACATTTCTCCTCAAGATCTTCAAGGCAAAGACAATGGCTGCTAGCTCTAAGTTGTGTGTAGGATAATTCCTCTCATGTTGTTTAAATTGGCGAGAAGCATAGGCAATTACATTTCTATCTTGCATCAACACATAGCCTAAACCATTGTGAGAAGCATCACTGTATATAGTGTAGTCTTTACCCGGAGTAGGTAAAGTCAGGACTGAAGCTTCAGTCAAACACCATTTCAACTCATTAAAGCTTTCGTGGCATTTGTCAGACCACTGAAATTTCACATCTTTTTGAAGCAACTTGGTCAGGGGAGATGCTAGCATGGAGAATCCCTTCACAAAATGATGGTAGTACCCGGCTAAACCAAGAAAACTGCAAACTTTAGTAACATTTCTGGGTGGCTTCCAGTTAAGGATAGCTTCTACCTTGCTAGGATCCACCTTGATACCCTTTGAAGATACAATATGCCCCAAAAATGTAATCTCCTTCAGCCAAAACTCACATTTCGATAGTTTGGCACACAACTACTTCTCCCACAAAGTCTGCAACACTATCCTCAAGTGCTTGTCATGTTCCATTACATTCTTTGAGTACACCAAAATATCATCAATGAACACCACAATAAACTGATCCAAATATAGCTGAAGATGGTGTTCAACACCACAATAAACTGATCCAAATATGGCTTAAAGATGATGTTCATCAGGCCCATAAAGTAGCTAGAGCATTAGTCAAACTGAAAGGCATCACCAAGAACTCATATTGGCCATACCAAGTCCTAAAGGCAGTTTTAGGTATACTCTGCTCCTGCACCCTCAACTGATAATAGGCCAATCTCAAATCAATTTTGGAGAATACAGTTGCATCCTTTAGCTGATCAAATAGATCATCAATCTGTGGCAGAGGATATCTATTCTTTACGGTCACCTTATTCAACTGTCTGTAGTCTATGCATAGACACAGAGTACCATCCTTCTTCTTTACAAACAATACTGGTGCTCCCCAAGGTGACACGCTAGGGCAGATGAAACCCTCATCTAGCAACTCCTGTAATTGAACCTTTAACTCTTTCAACTCAGCATGTGACACCCTTCACCCGTCTACAGTGTAGCCGAGCAAGGCATCTCACACTCGGTACCGGAGTGCTTTAACTTAACTTGTTACATTTCCTATTATTCACATTATATTTTATTAATGTAGGGCCAATTTATTAACCAGAGAAACTGGCGGAGTTTCCCCTAAATCATTCACATTTTATGATAATTCCCACCGGTTAAAAATCTCAACAATAATTTCAAATATATAAAATTTTACCCAATCTCAAATTTCATCTCAATATCTCAAACTCAAATTTTTATTCATTCCATGCATAAATAAATTCATCATCACATTCATAAATAAAATACTCAATTTCATTAATTTATAAAATTTACAAATAATTACATAAGTTCATAATTTACATGACAAAATGAAAGTCTAACTACAAAATACAAAATCAGTAACAAGCCTAGTGAGTTTTACCAAAATACACTACAGAGGAAGTGACACCGGACACAAATGTAGATTTGGACTCGCATAATAACTCTAGTCTACGGTCTACTGGACTCTCGCTCTTGATCTCCAGTACCTATGCATGGCAAAAAGCGACGCACTAAGCATACGACTTAGTGGTGCCAATATAATATAAAAATAAACTAAATAATTAAATTTAAAGAAATTATGCTAATAAATTCACACAGACTGAATTTTTTTGGTAATTATTTGTAATGTCCTTAATTTAGTGGTTTATATGTTCATTATTCAGTTATAAATTTTTAAAACTTATTTTAATTGCCCCAGTAACCTATACTAGTTAACCAAACTAGATAAACGAGCAAACTAGCACTAGGTATCAAGTATCTCAGGTTGTCACATCATTGGTCACATGGTGACTACTAGGTGTGCAATAGAACAGCTAACAAGCCATAATAACAATCGGGCATAAAGCCGAGTATGTCAATGAAATAGCAAAATGGCACTAAAAGCCATAAATCATGAAATGGCACGAAGCCATAGGTAGTACTGCAATTGGAACCCTATTGGCATGCCAACTTATCCAAATCAATCATACTAGGCATACAAGGGCATATTAACAAAGTTAGGCTTTGGTTCTTTGTATTTGATATTGTTGTGGTTGCTATTTACATTACTATTCATGCAAATCTTGACTATCTCATAAATAATAGGTATACAAGTTCTAAACACATGGTCATACCACATTTTGAGTTATAAACTTGTTGGCATTAGTTGCCAATTGAAATTCAAAACTTCCTAGAAGTAATTTTAAAATTTCAGCTTTTGTCACTTATGTTTACTATTCCATTGGACCAATTTATAGTAGGAATTTGGCTAAATTTTCTTCATCAAAGTTGTTCCTTAATGTCTCTACTTTAATTTCCTTTTTGAATCACTCCATTTGGAGTTTGTAACTCAAGTTATAGCATTTTTACCATAACTAGCCGGATTGGCCAATGTCCAGAATTTATGGGCAAATTTTGGTTCTAGCAGTTTTGATGAGCTAAATTTAGTTAGCAATTTGATTAGGTTATGGTCAGAATTTGGGTTTCTATTCTCCATGAAAGTTGTTCTACTAAGTCTAAGCTTTCCATGGGTTCAAGAATCAGGTAATGTGGAGCTCTCTACACAAAGTTATGGCCATTTGAATAAACACTATTCATATGGTCAATTTTCCAGGTCCAGATTTTGGTTGCTTCGATTCAAGCCAAATTTAGGTCACTTTAGATTAGTTTCCTGGGTAGGGTCTCTTCATGAAAAATGTGGAATTATGTCCCTAGTTTCACCTCCAATTAGTCTTACACCAATTAAAGTTACACAATTCAACTTATGGCTGCCTAGATCCACTAGACTTAGAATTCCTAACACATAGGGCAGCTCACCCAATTCACCATTCAATTCCATAATAACTTCCATTTTATGGCCAAGTCACATCAAATGGTCACTAATTGACCTTAATAACACCAATTTTGCTGCGACTATGTCTGGTCTTCAGTACCTATACGATGGAAAACCAACGCACTAAGCGAATTGCTTAGTAGTGCATAATTTTAAAGAAAAGTAACTAAGTAATTAAAAGTACTATCTCTATGCTTTGTTTCATAAAATCTAAGTCATTTATAAATTTCCTGCACTTTGGGAATAATTAGATTTAACAGTATCTTTTCCATTCATTTCTCATATTTTAAATATGAATTTATTTATAACAGTGCCCAAGTAACCTATAACAGACTATAAGTGCTAGATACACGGGAGTATACTGGTTAGATAACCTTATGTTTACCCTATATATAACTATCATGTCAGGCATAAGGCCAGCAGGTAGGCTTTTAAAGCCAAAAATGAAATTAGGCACAATGGCCAACGGGTAAGCATATAGCCTGTAGAACAATCATATCAAACATATTTTGTTGATCAATGATTATTCATATAGGCAGCACTGCTGTCTGTAGTCCCTAATTGGTATACCAATTGATCCAAACTATATACATAAGCTTAGGTTTACTTTGGGCAATTAAGCATTATTAATTTCTCATTAGAAATTTCATGCCAAGTTGCAGTGGGAAAGTGAGTCCCACATACCTATTTCATGTAATTTAGTGTTTAGTAACATATTAGGGTTAAAACCCTACCATAAAACAATTTATCATGTGAACCTTTCTTTAGGTTTAGTTTTAATGTCTTAAATTTACCTATCAATTTAATCACTTTGTGGCCACTGTTTGGCCATACTTACTTCATGGATATTGTTCCTCTATGTTTTTTCTTTGTTTTCCCTTTTTGAATCGTGTCATTTGAATTTCTAGAACTCAAGTTATGGTAAAATAATCATAACTAGTTCATTTCCTAATTTTGGATCCATAGCTAGGCAGATTTTGGAGTTACATTTTACCAATTTAATTGAACATGTTACAGCCACTTTTAGGCTTAGTATTCTTTATATAATTTGTTTCCCTATGTCATATGGTCACTCAAAATTTTGGATTACAATTTTTCAAGTTTTTTATAATTACTTAAAGCTAAATAATTGGCCTGGACTCGTGTATCTTGTGCCAACAGGATTCCAGTTAAGGTAAGTGGCTTTGACTCAACTTTTAGGATTCTTACATTCATAATTTGAGGAAAGTGTCTAAAAAAACATTGGAGCCCTATTCCTTAGGTTTCCAAAACAATATGGCTCATCCCAATTGGAGTTTCCTAGTGAGAGATATGACTAAAAGACTGTTCTGGGGTCAAGTGGTCACTTAGGCAATTTCCAGAGTTTGCATACTAAATTGACCTAGTTCCCTCGATTTCTGGGTTTTGGTCAAAATGCCAATATTGTAGATTGATGTCTTATGGAAAATTTTCCACTGATTTTATTACATTTGGATTTTTGTAGACGAAGTTATGGCCTTTTTGCCAAAGCTGGTCAAGTAAGCCTATGTCTAGCAATTTCTAGGCAATATGGTTCTAGACAGTTTTGTGACTAAACTTGGGCCAATGATTTGGTTTAGTTAGAGACATTTCTGGGCTCTGTGTCGTTCATGAAAGTTGTAGCCCTATATCCAAGCTTTCCAATGGTATAAAATTCATGTCATTTGGAATTGTCTAGTGGGAGTTATGGTCAAATGAATGTGTATTGTTCATTTGGTCATTTTTCTGGGTTCATTGTATGGTCAGCCAGATTGGGACAAAAATTAGGTCAATTTGTGGATAGAATTTTGGCATAGCTTCTTCATAAAAAAATGGAGCATTTTGGGTCTAATTTCACCTTCAATTGGTCTCATACCAATTAGAGCAACACAAATTCAGTCATGGCTCAAAACATACACTGGATTATATAGTTTCAAACCTGTAAAGAAATGTACACTTCTAAATTTCATTTCCTCCGACTCCCAAACTACAAATTGGCATTCATGGCACTTCTAAACATCATCAACTCATCTCAACAAAGTCGAATTCCAGCAATTACACAAAATCTCCAATAGTAGGGTCAAAACCCTAATTCAAATTGCCAATCTTAAATACACACATGCAATCAAATTCTAGTACATGTAACTTCACTCAACTTATAACTCACATCTACCTATACATCAACATCACAAATCACCATTTACATGCTTGAAGTAAACAAATTCCCATGTTTCCCAAGGCTGCCAAAATGAGGGTTCCAAAGTTTCTTATCATTTGCTTTCAATTTCATATTATACTCACTCATTTCAACCTCAATTTCCCAAGATTTAATAAAGGAAAGAAAAGAAAATATGCACTAACCTTGTTCAAGAATTTCCCAAGCTTGTAAAACTTCAAGATTTCTCTCTTCCTTGGCTGCCTAGTGCTTCCTTAAGGTGTAGAAGTAACTTTTAATGAAAGAAGGTATGAGTTTTGAGGTAGAATTGCATGGGAAATTAAGAGAGAAGAAAGGAAAAACAATGGTGGAATTTTCTAGGGTGGTTTGGCCATGTGGAACTTAGGAAGAAGAAGACCCTTTCTCTCTCTTTGAAATTCCCTTCTTATATATATATATATATATATATTTGTTGAATTTTAATTAATTGAAAATTTTAATGATGTCACTATGACATCATGCTCATGCCATAATTTTATTTTTTTTTATTTCTTTTCTTTTCTTTTTTCTTTTCCCTTTTCCATTCCATAATTCATGATTTAAATTTATTTTATGTATTTTAAATCTCTTTCATTTCACTTGGCATTTAGGTCAAATTTCATCACTAAGGGTGAAATAACCGAAATGCCCCTCATTGTGCCTATTGAGTTATATTTATCTGTACCGATTGACTTAATTTTCTTGAATTTTCTTTTATATTTTTAATGTCATTTATATATCAATAAATGTTCAATTAAGTCCTGAAAATTACTTCCTAGGGTTCCCCGCGGGTCTGGGGTCGACAAATGTCTACACAGTTACTTCCCAGTACAGTCAACCATCATCGTGGTTCGGCTCCTTTAACCTAGTTACATTTTATTTCTTTTATTTTTCTTAATTTTTCTTAGTCTTTATTTCATCAATTTATGTCTTCTCACTCTAGTTTAAGTGTAGTTCCAAATATTCTAGCTGTCTGAACAGATGTTTGTCATTGGAACAGTAGAACGTATGGAGTACCTACAGTGAGGGCGTTACAATTCTTCTCCTCTAAATAAAATTTCGTCCTTGAAATTCACCCAATGTAAATAATCAAGGAATTGCTATCTTCTTGTCTCTCCGCTTTTTCATGTTATAATACTTCATTTTCCCTTTAGTCTAACTTACTAGACCTAGCTCTACAATCTTATCCTCATCTCGATTTACTATCAGAAATACATAGCTCTACACAATAGTCCCAAGTCGGTACTATAATTTGCAGCTTATAGCATAAACATCGAGAACATTGCGTAGTTACCACGGTATATCCCAACAGATCAAATTTTTTCCTACACTTATCCTCAATCAGTTCTGCACCCACCTTCTTTCATTTCATATACAGTCTCCTTCTTATTTCTATCAATTATCTTTAATACGATCCTTTTCGGTTGATAATCTACCATCACTTGATGACGTGATAACCAATCCATTCCCAGTATCACATCAAACTCATGGAATGGCAGTTCAATCAAGTCAGCTCGACACTTATAACCCTGTATCCTCATATGACAACCCTTATAGACCTTCTTCACCATGACACTATGGCCTAAAGGGTTAGTAACTCATATGTCCTCCTCTAACTCCTCTATCTGTACCCCTCTATCAACTGGCGGTGTAATACACATGTATGAATGTGTGGAGCCATGATCAATCAGTGCACATACTAACATGTCATAAAGAGAAAATGTACCTCTAATGATATCTGCTGGATCTGGCTCCTCCTGAGCCCTCATAGCATAAGCACGAGGTGCTACCCTGACATCCTGCCTCTGAACTATCTCTGCAGTAGGCCTCTGTGATGTACCAGCTATATCAGGCCTCGTAGGTCTTCTACCCCTCTGTGTTGCCAGGGTAGACCTCTCTATCTGGAGTGGAGCAGTGGGAACACTAGCACTCCTCTGTGGACAATCCTTCAAGAAGTGATCTGTAGACCCACATCTGAAGCATCCCCCAGTCAATAGTCTACACTCTCCTCGATGGCTCCTTCCACAATGTGTACAAGCTAGTATTGGGGCTGATCCCTATATAACTACACTCGGAGAACTACCCGCTGATGCACCAGACTGTCCTCCTCTCCTCGGTGCAAACTGAGATCTCTGCCTCTTACCTCAACCCTGAGTCTGACCCTGAGACTCCTTGGGCTTCTTACTACCAGTGGCTACTGAACAAGACTGACCAGATCTAGTACCCCTCTTATGCTACCTGTCCCTCTTAGACTGCTCCTCATCTCTGACTCTCTTCACATCCAGAGCTTATGCTACTAATAAGGAGAAGTCGGTGAAGTGGTGAGATGTAATTATCAGTCTGATGCTGTCATTCAGTCTGTCCTCAAACCTCCTGCATTTATCAACCTCTGTGGGCATTATCTCCAATGCATATCCACTAAGTCTCATGAATTCCCGCTCATATTCGGAGACTGTAAGCTACCTCTGTCTCAGTGCTAGGAATTCTCTCGTTCTAGTCTCTAAGTATACATGGTTGATATATTTCTTCTTAAACTTTGCCAAAAAGAAATTCCAGGTGATCTGTGGAGGCTCTATGACTCTCGACACTATCACCCACCACCGATATGCATCCTCCTGAAGTAGTGACAGTGAAGACTTGAACAGCTACTCTGGGATGAAGTGTAGCTACTGCAATGCCCTCTTTGTTCTCTCCAGCCAATACTCTGTAGCAGCTGGATCATCCTCCTTCTTACCCTTGAAATCAATTGCCCCATATTTCAATAGTCTCTCCAATAGGGACCTCTGTACAGGTTACAACTATAGGGGTAGTGGTGGCTGTACAGGCGGTGGTGGCTGTGGCTGAGGATATGGAGGTAGAGGTGGCTGTGGCTGAAGTATGGCTCTGGTGACCTAACGAAGTAGCTATATCATCTATTCCAAGAAGGCCTGTTGTGCTCTACCTGCAGCACCCAAAGATGACTCAGCTCTGCTGCTTCGCTCCCTACTAGGAGCAGGTGTGGGTACGTGACTCTCTACCTCCTCCTCGATTAGTCTAGGAGACTCGTGCTCTGAAGGATCAGATGCCATCGATCCTACAAAATAGATAAAGAACAAATTTGCATTAGTGTCACCTCGACTCTATTTAAAAGCCTATGCATGTGATGCACTCTATCTATTTTTACTTATTTAGGTCTAGGACCGCCTAAACCATTGCCCTAATACCACTAAATGCGATGCCCTTCACCCGTCTATAGTGTAGCCGAGTAAAGCGAGCCACATTCGGTGACGGAGCACCCTATCTTATCTTATCCTGTCCATTGTTAATTTTAAACTTCCTAAAAAACATGTAGTAAATTTTTTTTTATTCATAATTTATTTCTGTGGAGACCCAGACAGAGCCTCCTCTATTTTATTAGCATCTGGCGAGTTCCAATATTTACTTGTCAACATAATCATATTCCATTCATATTTTTCCATGTCATGTTTTATCATCAAACATCCATATAATTTACTCATAATCATTCATATAAAAGTTTATACACAATAATTTACAATTTCATTTACATTCTCAAAATGTAATTACATGATATTTATGTACAATAAACCAAAATACAAAATCTATTACATGGGCTTTACCAATAAAATACAAAATACTGAGGTGACTCTGGACTATGGCAGATCTATCAATACTCTGCCAGAATACTACTGCTGCTACTGCTGCTGCTGCTGTGGCTGTGTCTGGTGTCCAGTACCTACGCAATGGAAAACAAACATGCTAAGCGAATTACTTAGTGGTGCATAATTTTAAAGAAAAGTAACTAAATAATTAAAAATAATATCCCTATGCTTTGTTTCATAAAATCTAAGTCATCTATAAATTTCATGCACTTTGGGAATAATTAGATTTAATAGTATATTTTCCATTTATTTCTCATATTTTAAATCTTAATTAATTTATAATAGTGCCCAAGTAACCTATAACAAACTATAAGTGCTGGATACATGGGAGTATACTAGTTAGACAACCTTATATCAATCCTGTATACAACTGTCATGTCAGGCATAAGGCCAGCGGATAGGCTTTTAAAGCAAGAAATGAAATTAGGCACAATGGCCAACGGGCAGGCATATAGCCTGTAGAACAATCATATCAGACATATTTTATCAATCAATAATTATTCATATAGGCAGTACTACTATCTGTAGTCCCTAATTAGTATACCAATTAATCCAAACTATACATAAGCCTAGGTTTACTTTGGGCTATTAAGCATTATTAATTTCTCATTAGAATTTTCATGTCAAGTTGAAGTGGGAAAGTGGGTCCCACATACCTACTTCATGTAATTTAGTGTTTAGTAACATATTAGGGTTAAAACCCTACCATAAAATTGTCACACCTCACCCCTCTGCAAGGCATGGCATGATCCCGTAGAATACCTAATGAACTACTTAACTTCACCTATCGATAACTCATTAAGTATCCTACAAGGGATTTTAAAACCATTTTCTTACATTTTGGAAGTGGTAAGCATTTTGGTAGGAATTAAAATCATTTATTCGAAGTTTTAAAACTACTTAAAATTTTTGTTCCATTTTATTTTTCCGTAAATTTTATAAAAATTTCGACAGAGTGCTGTCTGTATTTTGAGAAAACAGTTCTTCAAATACCTGAGAAAAACACTTCCAATAAATTTTTCCACAACTCCCAACCCAAATCAACTCAAAATTCTCAAATCAAACCACTTCAAAATAATTCCATCAACATCGCATTCAATAAAGATAAATTACATTCACAAGTTTAATTTACAGATATAAAATCTAAAAATAATATTATTACAATTTATAAATACAACTGCTCAACTTTACATTAATACATATGAATAATATTTATTTACATCAAACTAAATTACATTGAGTATAAAATAATATTCGTACAAAATCAGCGAAGGCTTTTCCAGTTCAGCAGCTCACTCTGCTGCTTTTTCCTTGCTCCTATCTGTGACAGCAAAATAAGCTATCGCTGAGTATAAAAATACTCAGTGGTGCATAATAAAAATTTGAAATGCAGTAAATAAAACATTCATTAATAAATCACAATTTAAATATTTCACAATTACATTTCACAAATTATCAAAACTCATTATAGCACAATTTTGGTCTAACCATTTAATAAACATAGTGTTGCCAATTCATACACAACTTAAGCCTTGACAAAAAATTTTCGATCAATGCCGTGTTGTCCACCACGACAAAGCGATCTACAGCCCCACTAATCGAAATCAATGAGGGAGGTGGCTAGCTAGCTAATGAGTACTCATCCGATCTACAACCTCAACTGGTAAACCAGAGAGGGACGAAAAATAATCGATCTCACCCCATAAATGGAGGAGGAATAATAAGGCACCATCATGCTAAGTGTGAAACAAAAATCTATTTTAAATATTTTATTCAAATAATTCATGAGAAATCTAATAAATTTTCAAAGTCATAGTTTCATTCACAAAGTGGCTACACAATTCATGATTAACACCAAATTTTCATAAATCATACCAAATCAAATTTTCAATGATAAAATGCTCAAATAAGGTTTATTGTGCACAAACTTGATGTGAGTCGCCTCCAGGCCTTGACTCAGTCTCTCAGACCTTGGGAATGGGAACTCCAACTATACTCACATACCACATTTTGGTCACCAATTTTGTTGGTTTTGGTTGTTTTCTCAAAATTTAGGTCTTTTAGGCAAAATTGCAAATTTTTAGTTTTGGTGTCTTTTGTTGCACTATTCCATTGGTCATTTTGCTGTAGAATTTGCCTATGTTTTCTTCACAGAAATTGTTTCTTATTGTCTTAACTTTATTCTCCTTTTTGAATCACTCCAATTGGAGTTTTATAGCTCAAGTTATAGCCATTTGAATCATAGCTACCGTATTGGACTTAACCCAGATTTCTGGGCACTAAATTGGTTCTGGCAGTTTTAGGTCACCAAATTTTGGTGGCTAAATAACTTAGTTAAGGGCATAATTTGGGTTTATGTTCTCAATAAATTTTTAGGTCTATATCTCAGCTTTCCGCTGGTAAAATTTCAGGTCATTTAGACCTGCCTAGCCCAAGTTATGGCCAAATGAACAGATAGTCATTTTTGTACAGGTCAGATTGCCTAAGTCCGGATTTGGCCAATTTGTTTACTAGGTTTTAGTCACTTTTTGGGCATGATTCCTAAAATGAAAAATGTATCATTTTGTGTCCATTTTCATTCACAATTGGCCTCACACCAATTGGGCTTGTAAATTTTCAGTTTTGGTCCCTGAAAGGGACCTTAGTCATGCTGCCTGCATACTGCCCATAACCAGTCCGAATTTCCATTTGGTTCTAACACTTCCAACATACACCAACTGGTCACAAATGACCATTTCTCATCTCAAACAAGGTCAAACACACCATTTGACCACTTCTCTAATTTTTGTCTTCCAAACCCTAGGTGCCAAACCCTAACTACACTAATTGTTACATTTAACTAATTCAAATCATACTAATATCACTCCATCACTCAATTAAGCTTCATAACATAATTAATTCAATCAAAACACAAGCAAATCACTCCCCTCATAGGCTGGCCAAATTTTTCTTTGGTCCTCCAACAATTTTTTTTTATTTCATTTTAAGCATAATTCTAGGTTTATTCAACTATAAACACAATTAATTCAACTAACACAAATCTTGGGTTTAAACTTGGGTTTAAAAAGTTTTAACTAAGAAATCTATAAATTCTTAACTAAGAAATCTTGGGTCCTTCAATCTTCTTCTCAAACTCAAATACAAGTTTTAACTAAGAAATATATAAATTCTATGGCTCAAATCTTGGGTTTAAAAAGCTTTTTAGTGACATTCAATGGAGGAAGTTAAGAAAAATGAGAGAGATGAGAGAGGAGAGGTGGACAGCATGGAGAAGAAGACAACCCTTTTCTTTTTTTTTTCTTTTGATTTTTATGTATTTATTTAGCTTTTTAACTTAGTTAATTTCCATTTAATTAATTATTCTTTTATTGCATTATGCATGATGTCATGCATGATGTCATCACTTTTCACAATTCCTTTTTCTCTTCTTTTTTTTTCTATTTATTTTACCATTAGTTCTTTAAATTAATTCTCGATTCTGAAATTTTCTTTTCTGCTATTTTATTTTACAGTTAGGTCAGGAGTCAGCTCTCGGGGTTAATTGACCAAATTCCCCTCACCGGTTTGACCCGGTTTGTAAATAATTCAATATTTCTTCCGAATCCCTGACCTAATTATTTAACTGGCTTAACAGTTTTTTTTCGTGATTTTCTCTTTTCCATTGTGTTCGTAATAGTACTAAGGACTATAGCATCACATTTTATAGTTCGAAATTTGAGTTTAAATCGACTTCACAATCCTTCCCGAGAAGGTCACCCATCGCTGTGACTCTCAGCTCGTTTAACTTCTTATGTTCTTTTTTTTTTTTATTTATACCTAAGTAATTGGAAATTACTAATTATTTGTGTTTAGGGCTTATCTAGTTGTCTTAAATGTGGCTCTAATCCTCTTAATTGTCCAGACCAACACCGATCACCATAATAGTGAAATATATTAGGCTATGCAAATAAGGGTGTTACAAAAATAATTTGTCATGTGAACCTTTCTTTAGGTTCAGTTTTAATGTCTTAACTTCACCTATCAATTTGATCACTTTGTGGCCACTGTTTGGCCATACATCCTTCATGGAAGTTGTTCCTCTTTGTCTTTCTTTGTTTTTCCTTTTTGAATCATGTCATTTGTATTTCTAGAACTCAAGTTATGGTCAAATAACCATAACTGGTTCATTTCCTAATTCTAGATCCTTTGCTAGGCAGATTTTGGAGTTACATTTTACCAATTTAATTGAACATGTTGTAGCCACTTTTAGGCTTAGTGTTCTTCATATAATTTGTTGTCCTATGTCATATGGTCACTCATAATTTTGGATTGCAATTTTTTAAGTTTTTTAGAATTCCTTATAGCCAAATCACTAGCCTGGACTCGTGTATCCTGTGCCAACAGGATACTAGTTAAGGTCAGTGGCTTTGACTTAACTTTTAGGATTCTTACATTCATAATTTGAGGAAAGTGTCTAAAAAAAAGTTGGATCCCTGTTCCTTTGGTTTCAAGAACAATATGGCTCATCCCAATTGGAGTTTCCTAGTGGGAGACATGACTAAAAGACTGTTCTGGGGTCAAGTGGTCACTTAGGCAATTTAAAGAATTTGCATACTAACTTGACCTAGCAAATTGACCTAGCTCCCTCGATTTTTGTGTTTTTGGGAAAATACGAATATTGTAGATTGATGTCTTGTGGAAATTTTGCCACTGATTTCATTACATTTGGTTTTTTTTAGACGAAGTTATAGCCTTTTTGCCAAAACTGGTCAAGTAAGCCTATGTTTAGCAATTTCTGGGCAATGTGGTTTTAGACAGTTTTGTGACTCAACTTGGGCCAACAATTTGGTTTGGTTAGAGACACTTATGGGCTCTATGTCCTTCATAAAAGTTATAGTCCTATATCTAAGCTTTCTAATGGTATAAAATTTTGGTCATGTCTAGTGAGAGTTATAGTCAAATGAATGTGTGATGTTCATTTGGTCATTTTTCTGGGTTCATTGTATGGTCAGCCAGATTGGAACATAAATTAGGTTAATTTGTAGATAGAATTTGGGCATGGTTTCTTCATGAAAAATGGAGCATTTTGGGTCTAGTTTCACCTCCAATTGGTCTCATACCAATTGGAGGAATACAAATTCAGTGATGGCTCTAAATATACACTGGATTATGTAGTCTTAAACCTACAAAGAAATGCTAGGCATCATCTTGAAGTAGGGACACAACACCCTCCAAGTTCTACTTTGGGGTGCAATGTAGTTGCTTCAATACCCTTATGGTGCAGTTTAGCCAATTCTCAGCCACCACCGAGTCATCTTCTTTCTTACCCATGGGCTCCATAGCCCCAAATTTTCTCAGTTTTTCCAGATGGGATTTATGCTGTGGAGGTGGTAGTGGTGGCATAACCCCAGCCATCTATCTGAAGAATTCAGCCATTTGCTGAAACATAGCCAACAGAGGCCGTGCAGGCACTGTTAGTGCTGGTGGAGCAAGTTCTCCCTAGCCCCCAGTCTCAGTTATAGGTGGAGCACAACTCTCCACTTCCTCCTCAACTACCCTCTGTGACATGGGTCCATATTATAATCAAAATAAGAAAGATAAACAGATCTGCATTAGTGTCACCTCAACTCTTATAAATTCAATACATGGTATGGACTCTATCTAAACCCAGAAATGCCTAAACTGTTCTCTGATACCACTAAATATGACACCCCTCACCCGACCACAGTGTAACCGAGCGAGACATATCACACTCGGTGCCAGAGCACCCTATCTTATTTTACTTTATTCCTTTAATAATTTGATCTCGTTATATTTTAATATCAATTATTTTTTTGACGGAGAAACTAATGGAGTTTTCCCTATTTTATTAATATTTGACCTGTTTCACTATTTACCTATTTGAAATTTTCAATAATATTTTAAAACAAAAATCTCATCATTTCATGCATCATCCATAAATTTCATTAATTGTCAATTGCAATTTAAAGTCCCCTAGATGCATTTCTAAATTTTCAGTTTTGATTACCTGAGTTTACTGTTCCATTGGACAATTCTATAGTGGAACTGGCCTAATTTTTCTTTATCAAAGTTGTTCCTTATTGTGTCTTCTTTAATTACCTTTTTGAATCACTCCAATTAGAGTTTTGTAGCTCAAGTTATGGCTTAAATACTATAACTGGACGGATAGGGCAGTACCCAGAATTTCTGGGCAAAATCCATTTTGGTAGTTTTGGTTTCCTGAGTTTGGTGGGCAATTTCATTAAGTTCTGGTCAAACTTTGGAGTTGTGTCCTTCATCAAAGTTGTCCTAAATTGTCTAAGCTTTCCATTGATATAAATTTCAGGTCAATTGGACATTTCTACTGTGAGTTATGACCAAATGAATGAACACTATTTATTTAGTCATTTTGCCTAGGCAGAATGTGTGTTACCCGGATTTGGTCAATTTTTAGGGCATCCTATGTTTGGTTTCTGGATAGGATTCCTTCATCAAAGTTGTGCCATTATGTGTCTAGTTTTATGTCCAATTGACATTGCACCAATTGAAGCTACACAACTCAAGTTATAGCTGCCCAAATTTGCTAGACTCACATCCAGACCTCCAGATCACCCAAGGCAGCACATCTACCCTTAATTCCATTGGCACAAATCACTTCAATTCCTCATTCATCATAGCCAAATGGTTACTAATAGACCATTATAACTTTAGTTTATGCCCATTTTCATCCACTCCAGAAATTAAATTTCAAAACCCTAACCCTAATTGACCAAGCCTCCAATTCATGCATCATACTCCTAATCTCCTATACTAATCATGTAATTTATACTAGGGGTAGCTAGTATGTCATTTTAAATCAAAGAATTCTCCTAACCCTTACTCATGTCAAGGCTACCAAAATTTCATGGAACATAATCATGCCTCATTAATTCAATTTTTATCAAAATTTTAACTTAGCTTAAATTCATGTTTAGAAAGATATAAAAGCAAAGAATATGGCAAGAACCTCCTTGGTGATTTTCTAAGCTTGTTCACACCGCACTTTCTTCCACTTTCTCTTCTTCTAATTACTGCCCAAGTCTTGCTCTAGTGGTAAGGGAAATTTTTAGTGAAGGGAGGATAATGTTTTGAGGTGAATTAGAGTGAGAAATGAAGCTTGGCAAAGCACAAATGGTGGAAGGGAGTGAGAGAATCGGCTGGGCTATGAGAGGAAGAAGAGTGCAGTTTTTTCATTTAAATTTTCTGCCCATTTAACTCATTTTAAGTGGTCTATGGACATGTGTCACAATGTGAATGGGTGAGAGTGCTTAGTGACATAAGCATGAGGTCAAAATTGCAATTTTAATTTATTTTGTTTTCTTTTCTTTGCTACTCATTTTCAATTCAATTTTTAACAATATTTATTCATATTTTAGAACATAATAATTATTTACTTAACTGGACAAGTCGGTCAAAAATCATCTCTGAAGACGAAATGACCAAAATGCCCTCTGTTTGGCTTATTGAGCCAAAATTATCTGTACCGATCGAAAAAATTTTCTAAGCCTTTTCTTGGCATTCTAATGCCATAGAAACCTCAATGACTCTTCTCTGGAGTTTCAAAAATTATTTTATGAATTTTCTCCCGGGTTTAGAGCTCCTAGTTGTGAGGACCGCAACTTCCCATTAGGTTACCCATCGCTAGGGCCTGGGCTCATTTAACTTGGTTGTATTTTATTTCTAAAATTTTTTCTAAATTTTTCTTATTAATATTTGAGTTATTTATGATTCCTGACTCTAGTCTAAATATTTTTCCAAACGTTCTAGCTATCCAGATTGACACCAGTCATTGGAACAGTAGAATGTACGGAATTGCTACAGTGAGGATGTTACAACTCTTCCCCTCTAATTTAAATTTCGTCCTTGAAATTTACCTAACTTAAGTAGTCATGGAGTTGCTACCTTTTTGCTTCTTCACTGCCTTGTATCGCCTCATCAATGTCTAGGTTCAGCTCCTGAGCTTCCATAGCATATACCCATTGTGCCACCCTGACTTCGGGCATTTCGACTGTCTTAGAAACAATTTTTGTGAAATGTCAGCCGTTTCTGCTCTACTCGGTCTTTTACCGCTTTTGAACTGTAGGGGCAGGTCTATCAACTTGTACTGGAGCTATTGAACCACTCCTCTGAGGGAAATCTCTTATGAAATGATCTGTAGCCCCACACTTGAAACACTCTCCAGTTAACTGTCGACACTCCCCTCTATGTCTCCTACCACAGTGCATACATTCAAGGACTGAGGCTGATCCCCTTCTTACTGTGCCTGGGGAGCTAGCTGCAGATATCACAGTCTGGCCTCTATGGCCTTGTGTATGATCTTATGAACTAGAACCCTTAAGCTTCTTACTATCAGTCAGTATACTTAACTGCCTTGGTCCAAATTCCCTCTTACGCTGCCTATCTTTCCTATTCTGTTCACTTACTTTAACCCTTTCCACTTTCAGTGCGGCTTCAACTAATTTTGTAAAGTCCACAATCTCTAAGGCAGTGATCATTATTTTAATGTTGTTACTTAGTCCCTCTTCAAACCTTTTGCACCTCTCTGCTTCTGTGGGGACTATCTCTCTTCTGTAGTAGCTTAGTCTGACAAACTCCTTCTCATACTCCGCTACTGATAGCTATCTCTGCCTCAAGTTAATGAATTCTCTCCTCCTGTCTTCTAGGTTCACACTTCCCATTAAATTCAGCAAGGAAGAAATCTCAAGTTATCAACTCTGGTCGGACCTCTCTAGATACGGTGTCCTACCACTGATAGGCATCATCTTGAAGTAGAGATACAACACCCTCCAAGTTCTACTCTGGGGTGCAATGCAGTTGCTTTAATACCCTTATGGTGCGGTCTAGCCAATTCTAAGCCGCCACTGAGTCATTTTCTTTGTTACCCATGAAGTCCATAGCCCCAAATTTTCTCAGTTTTTCCAGATGGGATTTCTGCTGTGGAGGTGGTGGTGGTGGCATAACCCCAGCCATCTGTTTGAAGAATTCAGCCATTTGCTGAAACATAGCCAGCGGAGGCTGTGCAGGCACTATTGGTGCTGGTGGAGCAGGTTCTCCCTAGCCCCCAGTCTCAGCTGCAGGTGGAGTACGACTCTCTACTTCCTCCTTAAATGCACTCTGTGACATGGGTCCATATTCTAATCAAAATAAGAAAGACAAACAGATCTGCATTAGTGTCACCTCAACTCTTACAAATGCAATGCATGGTATGGACTCTATCTAAACCTAAAAATGCCTAAACAGTGCTCTGACACCACTAAATGTGACACTCCTCACCCGACTACAGTGTAGCCGAGCGAGACATGTCACACTCGATGCTGGAGCACCCTATATTTTCTTACTTTATTCCTTTAATAATTTGATCTCGTTATATTTTAATATCAATTCTTTTTTTAACGGAGAAATTAACGGAGTTTCCCCTATTTTATCAACGTTTGACATGTTTCACTATTCACCTGTTTGAAAATTTCAGTAATATTTTAAAATAAAGATCTCATCCTTTTATGCATCATCCCTATATTTCAATTTTGTATTCAAATCCATATAATTTCATTCATATCCATTTCCATACTTTATCATTCATGCTCCATTCACATATCAAAAATCTCATATTTCCATTAGTTTATATAATTTACAAAATAATTAAATAATCTCATAATTTACATGATGTATAAATTGATTACATATGAAATAGCCAAACTAATGTGAGCCCTATCAACATGCATTGCTGAGAAGGTGACAAACTTATACACTTTCGACACTTTTGTAGATCAAAACTCCAAAATCTCTGTTTAATATTCATTGGGGAAACAAATCCATCGCGCTAAGCATTGCTGCTTAGTGGTGCAATAATATAATAAGAAAATAATATATACAAAATACAGATGGAAATAAAACCTAATTTGCGTAATCAAGAATTATTTTCATTTCATATGGAATTCATAATGTTAATTATTTTTTGTCATATTATATTGTTATTTGGAATCGCTTGTTTCCTAAATTTACTGTAGTGATATACAAAATACAAAATATATTTGCATATTACATTTCTATTCATGTTATTTCAGAAGATGCAGTTGTAATTATTTATTTAAATGATATCTATTTTGCTAATCTTTTTATCCTTTCACTCAACATTTCCTAGGTGTTTGGATCATTTCATAGTAAATAAAATTTTAAAACTAATTCAAGTTTTTTCTAATTCATTCATTTAATTCACATTATTCTTAATAAATTTCACTGCCCAAGTAACCTATGACAGGCTGACTAAACTGGATAACGGGTCGTTGGCACTAGACACGCAGTGCCTCAGGCCGTCATACCATGGGACGCCGAACGTTATCCACGTATGCAGTCAAAATGGCTAAAAAGCCATTGTAACACGTAATCAGGCATAAAAACCATGAGTGCGGGCATAAAGCCTTGAATATAGGCATAAAGCCTTTCGTAGTACTGCTAAAATAATGCCATATTGGCATGCCAATCTATCCAATCTAACACACGTGTCTGGGCAATACATGGGCACATATTACCATTAAATGTTCATAAGTTTCATTATTTCATTATAGGTTTTAATTATAATTTCTAGTATTTTAATCTTTTTCATAATAGAAACGTAAATCTCTAAGTTTAATATTTACATAATTTGCGCATTCATCATAATTTATATAGTCATTATATTGTTCATGTTGGTCACAATTCCAAACAATGGTTTACATGTACCATTGTATTTAAAATATTTTTCCTTTCTTATTTATACATTCAAAAATCTACTTATGTAATTACAAATTTTATATTTCAAGTTGAATTACTAATATTTTATGAATTCTATTTGTGATTGGCATATAAGCCCTAACTACCTATTCACATCAATTAGGTGACTTACTTTTCATGTTTCAAGCAATCCATGAACATTTCATGGATTTTAAATTTATGGCCTTAATTTCCCTCTATCAATTTTGACTAAGATGCATAGTCCCTGTTTGTCATATAATTCTAAGCATTTAAGCTTAGAATTGATTATAGGTCTTCATTTAATTTGCTAAACATTTTGATTAGTATTCACCTTACTAATTAACCAAAATGTTGACTTTTTCTTACATAATGGATATGTTAATTCTAATTACACCAAGATCCCACATTTTGAGTTTTACATTTGTTAGTATTAATTGGTAATTGCAATTTAAAGTCCCCTAAATGCATTTCTAAATTTTCAGTTTTGATTACCTAAGTTTACTATTCCATTGGACAATTCTACAGTGGAAACTAGGCTAACTATTATTCATTAAAGTTGTTCCTTATTGTGTCTTCTTTAATTCCCCTTTTGAATCACTCCAATTAGAGTTTTGTAGCTCAAGTTATGGCCTAAATACCATAACTGGCCGGATAGGGCAGTACCCAGAATTTCTGGGCAAAATCCATTTTGGCATTTTTGGTTTCCTGAGTTTGGTGGGCAATTTCATTAAGTTCTGGTCAAAATTTGGAGTTGTGTCCTTCATGAAAGTTGTCCTAAATTGTCTAATCTTTCCATTGATATAAATTTTAGGTCAATTGGACATTTCTACAGTGATTTATGACCAAATGAATGAACACTGTTCATTTAGTCATTTTGCCCAGGCAGAATGTGTGTTACCCAGATTTGGCCAATTTTTAGGGCATCATATGTTTGGTTTCTAGATAGGGTTCCTTCATCAAAGTTGTGCCATTATATGTCTAGTTTTATGTCCAATTGGCATTGCACCAATTGAACCTACACAACTCTATTTATAGCTGCCCAAACTTGCTAGACTCACATCCAGACCTACAGGTCAACCAAGGCATCACATCTACCCTCAATTCCATTGGCACAAATCACTTCAATTCCTTATTAATCATAGCAAAATGGTCACTAATTGACCATTATAACTTTAGTTTATGCCCATTTTCATCCACGCTCGAAATTAAATTTCAAAACTCTAACCCTAATTGACCAAGCCTCCAATTCATGGATCTTACTCCTAATTTGCTATACTAATCATATAATTTATATTAGGGGTAGCTAATATGTCACTTTAAATCAAAGAATTATCCTAACCCTAACTCTTGTTAAGGCTGCCAAAATTTCATGGAATATAATCATGCCTCGTTAATTCAATTTTTATCAAATTTTCAACTTAACTTAGCTTAAATTCATGTTTAGAAAGATGTAAAAGCAAAGAACATGGCACTAACCTCTTTGGTGATTTTCTAAGCTTGTTCACACCTCACTTTCTTCCACTTTCTCTTCTTCTAATTACTGCCCAAGTCTTGCTCTAGTGGTAAGGGAAATTTTTAGTGAAGGGAGGATAAGGTTTTGAGGTGAATTGGAGTGAGAAATGAAGCTTGGCAAAGCTCAAATGGTGGAAGGGAGTGAGAGAATCGGCTGGGCTATGGGAGGAAGAAGAGTGCATTTTTTTTCATTTCAATTTTCTGCCTATTTAACTCATTTTAAGTGGTTTATGGACATGTGTCACAATGTGATTGGGCAAGAGTGCTTAGTGACATAAGCATGAGGTCAAAATTGCAATTTTAATTCATTTTCTTTTCTTTTCTTTGCTACTCATTTTCAATTCATTTTTTAATAATATTTATTCATATTTTAGATCATAATAATTATTTACTTAACTGGACAAGTCGGTCAAAAATCATCTCTGAAGGCGAAATGACCAAAATGCCCTTTATTTGGCTTATTGAGCCAAAATCGTCTGTACCAATCGAAAACTTTTTCCAAGCCTTTTTTTGGCATTCTAATGCCATAGAAACCTCAATGACTCTTCTCTGGAGTCCCAAAAATTATTTTATGAATTTTCTCCTAGGTTTAGGGCTCCTAGTTGCGAGGATCGTAAGTTCCCACTGGGTTACCCATCGCTAGGGCCCCGGCTCATTTAACTTGGTTGTATTTTATTTCTAAAATTTTTCGTAAATTTTTTTTATTAATATTTGAGTTATTTATGATTCCTCACTCTAGTCTAAATATTTTTCCAAACGTTCTAGCTATGTGGAGCCACACTGGTCACCGAAATAGTAGAATGTACGTAATTGCTACAGTGAGGATGTTACAAGTAGGGCCAAAACCCTCATTCAAATTGTCATTCTCAAACATACGCATGCAATCAAATTCTAGTACATGTAACTTCATCACTCAACATATAACTCACATCTACCTATTTATCAACATCACAAATCACCATTTATGTCACACCCTACCCCTCTGTAAGGCATAACATGATCCCGTAGTATACCTAATGAATTACCAACTCCGTCTACTGATAATCCATTAAATACACTACAAGGGATTTTAAAAACTTTTCTTACTTCTTTTTCAGTGGTGAGCACTATTTACAGGTGTGAAAGACTTTGGTGAACTGAAGTGAAACAACTAACTCATTTGATTTATTTGGAATATCTGTAAAAATTTTGGCAAGGTGCCATTTGTATTTTGGACAAAACAGTTCTTCAAAAAACCTGTAAAAAGCACTTCAATATATTTTCAAATCTCAACTCCAATATTTTTATCAACACAACACATTTCTAAAGTCAAATCCACAGTGATTTTCAAAGACTAAGATACAAAGATATAACACAATTTTTACAAGCCAAATAACTCATATTTATTTTACAACTTTACTGTACAACTTAAATTTACAACTGCTCAAAACCAAGAACAAAATATACATACAGTGAATATACATTACAAGACAAATGCCACATGTGGTATACTCACTATACCCAAAAATCTCTCATTGGCGATACTAGCCTAGCTCACGCCTGCTCTGTTTCTCTACTGCGATAAAGAATAAAGCTATCACTGAGACAATGTCTCACAGTGCACAACATTAACCAAATACAAATTTTAAATCACAATTCATAAATCATATCAAGAGTGGATACTTAAAACCATAGTTAAATTCAAGACAATAAATGTCAACAAGAATTTAAACTCCATTTGTTAATATCACAATAATTTTCAATAAGTCGATCATGGTTGAATTCAATAGACAAGATATGTCAATAAGAGTTTAAATCAATTTCACAATCTCACAATACATAATAACACAATTCGATCAAATAATCAAGAATACAGTGTTGCCAATCTATAACACAATTTAGGCCATGACACAATTTTTTCCATATATGCCGTGTTGTACACCACGACAAGACATGCACACACCAATCAACGAAATCAAAGCTGGAGGAAGCTAGCTATATAATGAGAAAACATCCATACTAACATCAGACAGTGAAGACAAAGATGGAGGAACATAATAATACTCACCCCACACTAATAAGTCAAAGAGGGAGGAATAATCACACTCACCCCATTAATGGAGGAGGAACATATTATCAGTGTCATGCCAATTGTGAGTCAAAACAATTCCAAACATTTTATTCAAATGATCCGTAAGAATCCAATAAATTTCCAAAGTTATAATTTCATTCACAAAATGGCAACACAATTTGTAATTCACTTCAATTTCCACAAAAACCATTTACAGTGCTTTTCAATCAATAAGTATCCATCAAATACCATTCAAACAATTTTTCACAGTTTCAAACCATTCACAATGTTTTTCAATCAATAAGTGTCCACCAAACACATTTCCACAATTTAAAACAATGATATGCAAATAGTCAATATTTATTTCCATTGAAAATAATTCAAAAGAAACAGTTGTTGTGCACAAACCTCGATGACTGCCCTCGATATGGACTGTTGTTTCCTTCCCTTTTCCTGAGTCTTTGTTAACTGAGAAACACAATTTGAAGTGTTTCAGTGCTAAATTAAACTGTCTCTATCGATGGTGTTTGGTAAATAATGCACTGAACTCAATTATTCACTTAATCACCTAATATACCGACCCTCGATGCGTTTTAGGTAAATTAGGTTTTAGTGTCATTAATATGTCACACTCGATAGGGTTTTAGGTTTGGTACGTTTTACCAAAGTCATTTCCTTGTTTAGTGCATTTTAATGCAACTTGCTGGATTTCGGGATACTGGTTTGACCTAACCGGACGATCTAGTTCCCTCGGTTTTCGGGTCTCGGTCGAAACTACAAACTTGTAGATCTAGGTCTTATTGCACGCGGTGCAAAATTTTAGGTCAATCCGAGTTAAGTAGACCAAGTTATGGTCATTACACTATTGCTGGTCAAGTGGTACCATTTTAGGTCAATTTTAGGTCAAATTGGTCAATTCTGGTTCGGCCAGTTTTTGGACCCGAACTTGTGCAAGTTGTTTGACTTGCTTATGGTCATTTCTGGGCTTTGGTGTCTTCATAAGACTTGTAGGTATGGGTCTTAACTATTCTTGGTCAAAATTTCAGGTCAATTGGACCTGGTTTGAGTGAGTTATGGCCTAAACACTCACTGCTGCCCAATTGATCATTTTTCAGGTCCTAATTGCACCTAATCCGAATTGGTCAAATTTTTAGGTCACCTTGCAAGCAGAATTTTGGCATGGTTTCTCAATGAAAGTTGGCACATTTTGTGCCTAGTTTCACCCCAAATTGATCTCATACCAATTGAGGTTACACATTTAAGGTTATAGGCTAAAATGTACACTGCCCTCAATATGCATTTCACACCCAAACTTCAAACACACACTTACCTTTGCAAGGTTCACTTCCATACCCTACCAAACTGTTTTGGCACATTACCAACACATTTTCTACATTACATTAGCATTATTTTGGGCAGATTCCAATCACCATCAACACACCAATTATCATTCACAATCACAATTCTAAGTACCATTACAATTACACCTAAACACTACAAACATTACATACACTTTACAACTTTAATTTACATACTTAACATCAATCCTTCTAGGTCAATATGCTGCCCACACTTCCTTCAATATACACCCTTTCTCAAGTGTCCACAAGCTGCCACAAATCACTCATCAACATCACATTGCCGTACCATAAGTTAATTTCCATCAAAGTGCATAATTCACCATATATACATGCATTAAATCACTAGGTTACTAAATCACCATGAACAACATTATTTCTCAACAATTATATGCACAATTTCCTCATCAAAAACGTGACCATGGCTGTCCAAAATGACAACAACAATAACCCATCAAACTCAAAATTTTCCTTCACCAAACTAATACCCATAACATGCACATAAACTTTAACAAAGAAATTCTCAAATTTATGAACTTACCTTATGCTTGGAGCTTGTTAAACCTTGCTTAAACTTCCCAAAATTGGTATCAATATCTTCCTTGTGGTGTGTAGACCATTTTTCATGAAGGAACCTAAGAGATTGGAGTTGAAAATGGGGAGGTTAAGTGAGCTCATGCAAAACGTCCATGGAGTTTCCTCTCCCTTCACTCACGGCAATGTTGAAATCTAAAATGAGGAAGATGAAGTTCAGCTGCATTTTAAGTGTACACTTGTCCCACTAAGTATTTAATTAATCCCCTTAGTGGTCCACTTAAAATTAAATCATTTTATAAGTTAAACTTTCACTTATTCCACAATTAACCCATGATTTTAGCTATTTTATTTAGGTACCACCAAATTAATTTTTCATTTTATTTTCTAAGTGTAATACTATTTATTTTTAATGGACATTTAGGTCAAAAGACACTTCGGGATGTCAAATGACCATAATGCCCTGCTCGTGGCTTTCCGATTTTTCAGAATAATCGTATTTTGTCTGTTTTTCGATTTCTCACTTTTCTTTGTACTAATTATTTAATTTTCCTTTGATCTTTCTAATGATATCTATCCTTCAATAAGGTTCTATTTATGTCCTAAAAATGTTTCCCAGGGTTCCCCGCAGTCCAGGGCTAGTCAACGGTCCACGCCGTGACTTCCCGGTGCGGTCACCTATCGCTAGGTTTCCCGGTTCACTTACTCGGTTACATTTCTTTACTATGATTTTTCCTTTGTTTTTCTTTTCTTGTATTTCATTATTTTATGTCTCCTTACTCATTTTGAAGTGTGGTTCTAGGCATCCTAGCTGTCCGGACAACACTGGTCACTGGAGCAGCAGAACGCACTACCGAACTTAGGGGTGTTACAATTTATATGCATGAAGTTAACAAACTCCCATGTATCCCAAGGCTGCCGAAATGAGGGTTCCAAAGTTTCTTATCATTTGCTTTCAATTTCATGTTATACTCACTCATTTCAACCTCAATTCAAGATTTAATAAAGGAAAGAAAAGAAAATATGCACTAACCTTATTCAAGAATTTCCCAAGCTTGTAAAACTTTAAGATTTTCTCTCTTCCTTGGCTACCTAGAGCTTCCTTAAGGTGTAGGAGTAACCTTTAATGAAAGAAGGTATGAGTTTTGAGGTAGAATTGCATGGGAAATTAAGTGAGAAGAAAGGAAAAACAATGGTGGAATTTTCTAGGCTGGTTCGGTCATGAGGAACTTACGAAGAATAAGACCTTTTCTCTTTCTTTGAAATTCCCTTGTTATATATATATATATATATATATATATATATATATATACCAATGACACACAGGATCGATGGGATATCCAACAGAGATAAAATTAATATAAAGAAGAAGAAGAAAGAACAATAAATAATAAGAAGATGCAGTAAAATGAAAATGGGAATGCAATAAATCAACAAGTTATAAAATTATGGGCGGTAGAACCAGCCACAGATATAGATATAAAGAATAAAACAACAAGTCATAAAAGCATAAAAATATGGGCTGTAGAACCAGCCACGGATATAGATTCGAAGAATAAAACAAATAAAGATTGTAAGAAGATAGTTTTATTGAAGCTCTGATATCGGACACTCACAAGGAGATAGGATAAGGAAAGGGAGAGCTACTTCTAAGGAAAACTTATAAAGAAAAACTTGTAAAATGAAGTAGAGAGTCTCTTCCTTTTATAGATGAAGGAAAGAGGTTTACAATGATTATAAGTTACTATTACACATGTGAAAGGTAAAAAGATATATAAGTGGAGTGGAAAATGTCAAAAGTTGTTGCAAGTGGAGTTCCTGTAGCCATGTGATAACCAAAGTTGTCTTGATGATAGCAAGAAAAGTTGACCTTGAACTATAGGCATGTGAAGAGTTACTGGTGCTTTAAGGCAGACAATATTCCAAAGCAGTCATCCTCATTATCATTATCGAGACTGATGACATCAGAAGATGAGCTAGCTTAGCTTGGAGTTTTTGAAGTGGATGACCTGTTACTCAATAATTGTCACATGATAGAAAAATATTCTTCTTTAGACTTGGCCTGGGCCAAGAGGGATTGAGCATTTGATTTTTGGGCCAAAAAGGTTGTAGGGTTTTAGGCAGAAATTGAAGGAAGTTGTCTTCGCTCCTTAGGCTGTTTGAGTAGCCATTGTTCCACAGCTTCTAAGGAGGCCTTTTGATGTTTTTGAAATTTGGAACACCATCTAATTTTGAACTTGAGAATTAGAACTGGCCCTTGGAGAAGTTGATCAGTTTTGTATCCATAGTCCCATGAAAGAACCCATGGCACAAAGAACTTCGAAGCAAATTGTATGAGGGGATGAAATATGTCTTCTTCAGTTGTAGGCTTATAGCGAGCCTTGAAAGTTGTATACCCTTGATTGATTTCGGAGGGCAATATTTCAGGGATGGCTCCCATCCAGTTTCACCATTGGGCGAACCATCTGGGAAAGTGAAATTTGGAGACGGTTTGGAAGAAAAATAGCCAAGTGTGACAATTACTGGGGTTTTGGATTAGAAAAGCATTTATCCAACCTTGGTGGTAATCCCAATATGTGAAAGTTGTAGTAGAAGGGATGCTTTGACCAAATCTAGCTTGAAATTTCTTTGGGGCAGATAAATCTTATCCCCAATTAGCAGGGTGGATAGCTTTAAGTATAATGCAGGTGGAATAGTTTGGGACAGGGGAGTTTTATGGGAAGTGTTTAATTTTGACCGACCCAGTTTCAATCAAGATACTTTGGTAGTAGGCTGGATCTTTAAACTTATCCCACGGCTTGAAGTGCCAAGAACCAAAGAACTTAGCTGCACATAAACGAGGGTTAGAATCATAAAATCCATCCTCAACAATTAAAATACTTTGATAAGAATCCTTTCAAATCCAATTGAATGCTAAACCAGAGTTTTGAGAAAAGTTTTGTGAAACCACTGGTTCGTTTAATTTTAGAGTCAAATCCGTTGAATGAACAAGTTTAGGAGTTGAAACAGTTTGAGAAAGTGATTTTTGAGAGAGAGTTTTTTGGTTTTGAACAATAATTTCTCACTCATCTTCTTAAGAGCAAGCTTGAGTTAAAAGTTTTTTGGGTTGTCCTTCTAGGAACAAATCTCTGAGGGACTAGCAAAGTTGTGGGTGATTAATGAGGCCTGCAAGCCAAACTTGCAAGTCACTTGGAGAAAGTTGTTCTGGAGGAGTTCGAGAAGTTGAGGTTGGTCAAGTTAATCTATTTCTTTCTGGAATAAAGCATTCCATGAGACAATAGGGCTTTGGGAAGTCATCTTTGGTTGGCTTAGTGTAAGTTGTTGAGAGGAAGTTGGGGTTTGGATGAAGTTTTCTTTGAGGCCGAAGCTGAAGCTTTTTCTTTTTTTGATTCTTCAGTAATCTTTCTTGGGATCATTGTGAGAAGTCTGCAAGAATTCATGAGTAGGAAGTCAGGGATAGAATTCGTATCTCCTCTAATATATTCGATATCAAAGTCAAAAATACTTAAAATAGCATGCCAACGAGCAAAGATTTGTTTGGAAGCAATGTTTTGAACATCCTTTTTCAAAACCTCTTTTACAGATTTGTAGTCAATTCGAAGCAAAAAATTTTTATTAAGCAAATCACTTTGAAATTTTTGAATGCAGATGACTATGGATAAAATTTCTTTTTTAATAGTGGAATAATTTTTCTAGGTTTCATCCCAATGTCCAGAAACATACTGAACTATAACTTCTTTGTTATTTTTAGGTTTCTTTAGAATTCCTCCATATCCAAGATCATAGGCATCAGTTTCAACAATTTTAAAAGTAAATGGAACAGCAAGATGTAAGCAAGGAATTTGCTTTATTTGGGTTTTAATTTTCTGAACAAGGGAAGTATGTTCCTGTGTACAGGGCTTAGGATTCTTTTTGAGTCTTTCATGAAGTGGTTGAAGCAGTTTATTTAAGTTTTGAAAGAAATCTAAGACATAGTTTAAACATCCTAGAAATCTTTGAAGTTGAGTTTTCTCAATAATTTTGTCAAGAAAATTATTAGTGAAAGTAAGTGACCTTTCTATTGGTGAGATTGTGCTATTGGAGATATAGTGTCCTAAGAACCTAATCCTAGTTTGGAAAAGACTAATTTTGGACTTAGAAACTACTAATCCATTTCTTTTAGCGATAAGGATAAAAGTTCTTAGATGTTTGAAATGTTGCTCAATAGAAGATGAAAAGATTAAGACATCATCAATGTGGACTATGCAAAATGCAAAGTATGGATTAAAAATGTCATTCATGATGCGTTGAAATTCAGATGGCGCATTTTTCAAACCAAATGGCATGACATTCCATTTATATTGGCTAAACGGGATGGTGAAAGCAGTTTTATAATGATCTTTGAAAGCTATTTGTATTTGCTAAAAGCCAGATTTCATGTCAAACTTTGAAAAGATTTTTGCAGCAAAAAGTTTTTGAAGAAGATCCTTTTTGTTTGGAATTGGGTAACGAATCCATTTCAAAGCTTTGTTAAGAGGCTTATAGTTAATAACAATTCGGGGGACTCCTCTTTCAAATTCGGAAGACTTGTTAACATAAAATGCAGCACAACTCCAGGGGGACCATAAAGCATAAATTAAATTTTTAGAAAGAAAATGTTTAATATCATTTCCACAGTAGTCTTCAAGTTCTTTATTCATTTGAATTGGGCGGGCTTTAGTAGGAATTTGAGATTCTTGAAAATCATTTTCGTAAGGGAGATCAATAACATGTTGTTTTCTTTCCCAAAAGGCATTCGGAAGATCTGAACAAACAGTATTTTCTATTTATCATTGAAGAAGAGAAATCCTTTTCTTTAAAACAGGATGTTGAAGTTGATTTTGAATTCTTTGGATTAAAACAGTTTTTCTTAGGTTTTGGAGTTCTATTTCCTTTGACAAAATCAGATAGTTGAGTTGATTTTCATAAACAGAGCAGGCTTTAATAATGTGCAAGTTACGAGTTTGGGGTTTTTCAATAAAAGGGAAAACAATCTTTTTTCCTTTAAGTTTAGCAGAAATATGATCATAATTAACAGCATAAGAGTAATAAGATTTATGAATGGAGTGCCAAGTATGACTATATGATGAATGTTATGCACAAGCAAGAATGAAGTTTTGACTTGCAAACCGTTATTCAAAACGTATGCATCAGTTTTTGAATCAATTTCAAGATAAGAGTTGTTAGCGGCCTTGAGCTTTTCAGTAGTTGCTTCTCGAAATGCTTTTGGAATTATTTCTTCCTAGATACAATTAAGGTCAGCACCTGTATCAAAGAGAGCAATAGTATCCAATCGGAAATCATCGAAAATTTTCAAAGTTATTTTGACCAAATATTTTTGGGAAGTAACTTGTTTTAAAATTGAATGAAAATTATCTATAACATATTGTAGATTGGCTAGTTATGGTGTTTCAGTTTCAGGTTCTGGATTGTTTTCTTCTTCATCAGAAAATTTTTAAGAAGAAGTTGAATGGCAACAGAGTCTTCCTTCTGTTTGGTTTGAAGTTGCTTGAGTTTAGACTTGATAGTTTTAATTTCAGTCTGGAGTTCTTGAATGGTGGAAGCAGAGGTTTTTGTTTTAGAAGTTTTGGCCTTTTGTAAGATGACTGTGAGGTCATATGGGTTATTGGCTTTAGATGGCACAGAAGTAGAAGGGGTTTGAGAAGATGATGCCTCAAAAGAATGTTGAAGCTTGGTGAGATATTCTTTCTAAAGTTGAGGGTCTTGGTTTTGTTGAATAACATCAAGCATAAAACTTTAATCTCTGGTGAGCATATTCAGTTGCTTTTCGGATTTATCAGAAGTAGAAGAGTCGGAGAGGACTTCATCAAGCTGGAGGGTCTGATTATCTTCTGAAGAAATTGAAACAGCTTCTTAAGAATCAGAAGACTCAAGCAAAAGGGCTTCAAGTTTATACAATGTTTCTTCTTCAAGTGGGAGCTCATGGATTCTCCTGTTGAGCTTGCAATATTTTGCAATGTGACCTTTCTTGCCACATCTATAGCAAGTAACATCTTTTTTGGGAGTAGAATTTGGATCATAGGGTCTTTGAGAAGGTTTTTGGTACTTTATATTATAAGACTTTCCTTTGGGAGGTCTGTCTTGGTAGTAGGTAGTTTTCTATTTGGAAAATTGTTTTTTGTGCTTTCGATGTCTTCTGGTTTGACAATTTATGCATGGTTTGAAAGTTGAAGAGGAAGATGGTTTTTGGTAGGAAATATTGAATTATTGGCAGAAGGTTCCAAGTTCTTTTTTGGTTTTGTGGAGCTCCCATTTGAGTTGTTTCTGTAGCTTAAGATCTTGGCAAATATTTAAGCCTTCTTTCTGGGTGAAACTGATGAGTTCTCCATAAGTGAGCTGATCATACGGAATTTTTTCATTATTCTGTTCCTTGATCTTATTTTGAAACTTTTCTCCAAGGAGAGGGGGGAGGCCAGCAAGGAATTTCTCCTTCCAAAATGGTAGATTAGAGTCTTCCTGAAGCATAACTCTGGTAAGGAATGTATCCTTATACCATTTGAAGTCACTAAGCTTTTTGCACCGAAGATTTGAAAGAAGCTCGGCATTCTTGTCTTTGAGATGTGAAGGATCTCTGACAAAGTGAAGTGTTAAGGCTAAGATAAGGGTGGCAACAGCATTTTGAATTGGTCTGCCACTTTCATCAAGTATCGGATTTTGATCTTCATCGAATTCAACAGACTTTAGAATATCAAGTTTCTGTTGGGGAGTGAGATAGTAATTCCACCATCCTTTTAGTTGATCTGAGAGTCCTGCTTTGAAAAGTTCTGCAAGAGCTTGATCAGTGGTGCCTGTCTGTGTTGGATAGGCATTTGCGGCCATCGTCATTTGTTGGAAAATGTTGAGAACATTGTATTCTGACATTCCATCTATGTTCCATTCGTAGACAGAAGAAGCATTGTAGCGGCTTTGGGATAGGGCACTCGGCTTATCTTCCAGATTGATATCTGGAGCAGTGGCTCATGGATAGTAAAGCTGTTGAGGATTCTGCCAATGAACTTTATATATTCTTGGAAGAGCTTCTTCTTCAAAGGCGTTCTCTTAGTTAGACGGTTGTTCCATTACATTGACAGAGGCTTCAGGAGTGTCTGGAATGATGACATTGGACTTTGAAGAAGTTGATGGAAGTTGGTTCAGGCAATCCTGAATAGCTTGTACAAATTCTTCATTGTTTTTACGTTGGAGGCTAGCCAGAGAGCTTTCTGAAACTTCAAAAGGCTTAAAGGCTGGAGCTTTCATCTTTGTTTCTGTGGAGGCGATGATGGTGGTTGGGTGCTGAACTTGCTTTTGGAGATCATTTAACTGTTTTCCAATAGTATGAAGATGACTATTGGTCTAGTTGCTCTCCTGGATGATATTTTCAAGATCTCTCTCAGTGTTCTTCTCACTCTTAAGTTTGAAAGGAGAAGCTGTAAGGGTGGTTTTGAGGTGTTTAATTTGAAGTTCTCAGAGAGGTGGATGGACATATTGAATCCATTCTCCTTTTGAAGTTTGCTAGGAAGTTGTTTCAGAAAGTGGGTTTAAGGTTTTAGAAGCAAAAGGATATTCCAGATGATTTTCAGAAGCATATTTTTCAAACCAATCAAAGAAGAAAATATGCATTTGATGCTCATGAAGGAATGCATAAAATTTCTCTTGGATTTCCTGCCTTTGATCCATGAAGTTTTGGAAAAGCCAAAGTTGTTTCTCATGATTATGATGGGCATAAAAATCTTTCTAAAGATAAGCTTCGTTAATCTGAAAATCTTTTTGAAGAACATTCAGTTCAGATTCTATATTCTCACTCACAGAGGAGAAGGTTGGAGATGTTGGTCTGGGATGTTGTTTAGGAGTAGAATGGACAGATCGTGGTATGGTAGTTGAAAAGTCAGCAGTTTGCATTGAAGTTGTTCTTGGTATGTTTGAAATTGAGTGTCTAAGTAGATCTGGGATTCGAGTAAAGTGTTCTACAGTTGTTGGATAATTAACTACAGAGGGCGTTTTAGTTAGGGGTAGATATATGACAGTAGGTAGTTGTGAGATTCTTCCTAGGTCTATAGTTCCAGAGGAAGAGGTAGCATCAATAAATCTTCTAGATGTTGGGGTTTTCTAGCAAAAGAGAGTTTTACTTTTCTGTTAGGGAACTGGGTGATTTCTTTAAGCTGGGTATTTGGGCTAGGTGGAGGCAGTGGTTGTGGTCTTGTGGCTCCTTCTAGAATCCAGTCTTCAGGTAGTGAGACTTCATTCCATTTGATGGCTTTAGGAATAACAGCATTGGCTATGGTAAGATCAGTTTGAAGGAGGAGGGTTTCTCCTTTCTGACTGTGAATAATAACTTTAGAAGCAAAAGCAGTTATCATGGCTTTGTAATGAACTTTAAAAATCAAAGCAACAGGAATAGATCTAGGAAGCATTTTATAATTATGAGTTTTAATTTACAAAATAAGACTATCAAGCAAATTTCTATCATTTAAAGAAACAGTTAAGTTTGGTTAACATTCAAAAGAAATTAGACCAGTGCACAGACTAGACTCAACAAAACTAAGCAAAGAATCTTGGAAGTCATAGAAGCGAGCATCTCTTAGAACAGCTAAGATGGAAGTGTTCAGACCTTCTTTCGTTAAAGGCTTGATTCCTACCTGAACTAACCCTATATGGACATAGTTGTAACCTTTGGCTTTGTGTTTATTTAAGGAAGCAAAACTTAAAAGCTTAATGATTTCAAAAGGCTTTGTGATTGGAATATCTATTTCCTCAGTTTTAATGGTATAATCAGTTTTGGTAAGGAAGTTAAACTTGCTTTGTTTATAGATATGATCTTTATGGACTTTAGGAAGTTCCCAATGATCTATTGCTTTTTCAAAGTCTTCAATAATTAATTATTCACTGTTGACTATCTTTTCTCCAGTCCCAGAGGTAGAAGAACTAGAAATAGATTGATTTCTACAAAATATATCCATGAGTTGAATAGTCTAATTAATACATTCCCTACAGTAGGATATCTGGATTTACAGCCAAACCACTAGGACTTATGACCAGCAACCTTAAAATGACTCAGGAATGCACTACTCAAACACCCTAAACTCACAAAAATATTAGACAATAATCACTCTATCCCCCTGGCTCTGATACCAATGACACGCAGGATCGATGGGATATCCAGAGATAAAATTAGTATAAAGAAGAAGAAGAAAGAACAATAAATAACAAGAAGATGCAGTAAAATGAAAATGAGAAAGCATTAAATCAACAAGTTATAAAATTATGGGCTGTAAAACCAGCCACATATATAGATATAAAGAATAAAACAACAAGTCATAAAAGCATAAAAATATGGGAGGTATAACCAACCATGGATATAGATTCGAAGAATAAAACAAATAAAGATTGTAAGAAGATAGTTTTATTGAAGCTCTGATATCGGACACTCACAAAGAGATAGGATAAGGAAAGGGAGAGCTACTTCTAAGGAAAACTTGTAAAATGAAGTAGAGAGTCTCTTCCTTTTATAAATGAAGGAAAGAGGTTTACAATGATTATAAGTTACTATTACACATGTGAAAGGTAAAAAGATATATAAGTGGAGCAGAAAATGTCAAAAGATGTTGCATGTGGAGTTCCTGTAGCCATGTGATGACCAGAGTTATCTTGATGATAGTCAGAAAAGTTGACCTTGAACTCTAGGCATGTGAAGGGTTACTGGTGCTTTAAGGCAAACAATATTCCAAAGTAAGTGACCTTTCTATTGGTGAGATTGTGCTATTGGAGATATAGTGTCCTAAGAACCTAATCCTAGTTTGGAAAAGACTAATTTTGGACTTAGAAACTACTAATCCATTTCTTTTAGCGACAAGGATAAAAGTTCTTAGATGTTTGAAATGTTGCTCAATAGAAGATGAAAAGATTAAGACATCATCAATGTAGACCATGCAAAATGCAGAGTATGGATTAAAAATGTCATTCATGATGCGTTGAAATTCAGATGGGCATTTTTCCAACCAAATGGCATGACATTCCACTCATATTGGCTAAACGGGATGGTGAAAGCAGTTTTCTAACGATCTTTGAGAGTTATTTGTATTTGCCAAAAGCCAGATTTCATGTTAAACTTTGAAAAGATTTTTGCAGGAAAACGTTTTTGAAGAATATCCTTTTTGTTTAGAATCAGGTAACAAATCCATTTCAATGATTTGTTAAGAGGCTTATAGTTAATAACAAGTCGGAGGACTCCTCTTTCAATTTCGGAAGACTTGTTAACATAAAAAGCAACACAACTCCAGGGGGACCTTGAAGTAGAAATTAAATTTTTAGAAAGCAAATGTTTAATCTCATTTCTACAGTGGTCTTCAAGTTCTTTATTCATTTGAATTGGGCGGGCTTTAGTAGGAATTTGATATTCTTGAAAATCATTTTCGTAAGGGAGATCAACAACATGTTGTTTTCTTTCCCAAAAAGCATTCGGAAGATCTGAACAAACAATATTTTCTATTTGTCATTGAAGAAGAGAAATTCTTTTCTTTAAAATAGGATGTTGAAGTTGATTTTGAATTCTTTGGATTAAAACAGTTTTTCTTAGGTTTTGGAGTTCTATTTCCTTTGACAAAATCAGACAGTTGAGTTGATTTTCATAAACAAAGCAGGCTTTAATAATGTGCAAGTTACGAGTTTGGGGTTTTTCAACAAAAGGGAAAACAATCTTTTTTCCCGTAAGTTTAGCAGAAAAATGAACATAATTAACAACATAAGGAGTAATAAGATTTATGAATGGAGTACCAAGTATGACTGTATGATGAATGTTATGCACAAGCAAGAATGAAGCTTTAATTTGCAAACCGTTATTCAAAACGTATGCATCAGTTTTTGAATCAATTTCGAGGTAAGAGTTTTTAGAGGCTTTGAGCTTTTCAGTAGTTGCTTCTCGAAATGCTTTTGGAATTATTTCTTCCTTGATACAATTAAGGTCAGCACCTGTATCAAAGAAAGTAATAGTATCCAATCGGAAATCATCAAAAAATTTCAAAGTTATTTTGACCAAATATTTTTGGGAAGTGACTTGTTTTAAAATTGAAAGAAAATTATCTGAAACATGTTGTAGATTGGCTAGTTGTGGTGTTTCAATTTGGGTTCTGGATTGTCATTTTCTTCTTCTTCAGAAAATTTGTTAAGAAGAATTTGAATGGCAATAGAGTCTTCTTTCTGTTTGGTTTGGAGTTGCTTGAGTTCATACTTGATAGTTTTGATTTCAGTCTGGAGTTCTTGAATGGTGGAAGCAGAGGTTTTTATTTTGGAAGTTTTAGCCTTTTGTAAGATGACTATGAGGTCATATGGGTTATTAGCTTTAGATGGCACAGAAGTAGAAGGGGTTTGAGAAGATGATGCCTCAAAAGAATGTTGAAGCTTGGTGAGATATTCTTTCTGAAGTTGAGGGTCTTGGATGTGTTGAATAACATCAAGTATAAACCTTTGATCTCCGGTGAGCATATTCAGTTGCTTTTCGGATTTATCAGAAGTAGAAGAGTCAGAGAGGACTTCATCAAGCTGGAGGGCCTGATTATCTTCTGAAGAAATTGAAACAGTTTCTTCAGAATCGGATGACTCAAGCAAAAGGGCTTCAAGTTTATGCATAGTTTCTTCTTTAAGTTGGAGCTCATGGATTCTCCTGTTGAGCTTGCAATATTTTGCAATGTGACCTTTCTTGCCACATCTATAGCAAGTAACATCTTTTTTGGGAGTAGAATTGGGATCATAGGGTCTTTGAGAAGGTTTCTGGTACTTTCTATTGTAAGACTTTCCTTTGGGAGGTCTGTCTTGGTAGTAGGTGGTTTTCTGTTTGGAAAAGTGTTTTTTGTGCTTGCGATTGTCTTCTGGTTTGATAGTCTGTGCATGGTTTGAAAGTTAAAGAGGAAAATGGTTTTTGGTAGGAAATATCGAATTGTTGGCAAAAGGTTCTAAGTTCTTTTTTGCTTTTGTGGAGCTCCCATTTGAGTTGTTTCTATAGCTTAAGATCTTGGCAAATCTTCAAGCCTTCTTTCTGGGTGAAACTGATGAGTTCTCCATAAGTGAGCTGATCATAAGGAATTTTTTCATTATTCTGTTCCTTGATCTTATTTCGAACCTTTTCTCCAAGGAGAGGGGGGAGGCCAGCAAGGAATTTCTCCTTCCAAAATGGTAGATTAGAGTCTTCTCGAAGCATAACTTTGGTAAGGAAAGCATCCTTATACCATTTGAGGTCACTAAGCTTTTTGCACAGAAGATTTGAAAGAAGCTCGGCATTCTTGTCTTTGAGATGCGAAGGCTCTCCGATAAAGTGAAGTGTCAAGGCTAAGATGAGGGTGGCAACAACATTTTGAATTGGTTTGCCATTTTCATCAAGTATCGGATTTTGATCTTCATCGAATTCAACAGACTTTAGAATCTCAAGTTTCTGCTGGGGAGTGAGATAGTAATCCCACCATCCTTTTAGTTGACTTGAGAGTCCTGCTATGAGAAGTTCTCCAATAGCTTAATCAATGGTGCCTGTCTGGGTTCGATAGGCATTTGTGGCCATCGTCATTTGTTGGAAAATGTTGAGAATATTATATTCTGACATTCCATCTATGTTCCATTCATAGACAGAAGATGCATTGTAGTGACTTTGGGAGAGGGCACTCGGCTTATCTTCCAGATTGATATCTGGAGCAGTGGCTCGTGGATAGTAAAGCTGTTGAGGATTCTGCCAATGAACTTTATATATTCTTGGAAGAGCTTCTTCTTGGAAGGCGTTCTCTTCGTCAAACGGTTGTTCCATTACATTGACAGAGGTTTCAAGAGTGTCTGGAAGGATGACATTAGACTTTGAAGAAGTTTATGGAAGTTGGTTCAGGCGATCCTGAATAGCTTGTACAAATTCTTCGTTGTTCTTTTGTTGGAGGCTAGCCAGAGAGCTTTTTGAAACTTCAAATGGCTTAAAAGCTGGAGCTTTCTTCTTTGTTTCTGTGGAGGTGATGATGGTGGTTGGGTGCTGAACCTGCTTTTGGAGATCATTTAACTGTTTTCCAATAGTATGAAGATGACTATTGGTCCAGTTGCTCTGCTGGATGATATTTTCAAGATCTCTCTTATGTCAGTAGTATGCCCTAGAGCATAACATTTAGTATGTATCTAGTACATATTTTTATTAATAAAAGGCATTTCCACTTTTTCGTTTACATAATATATTTATGTGTAATAGAAAAGGTCCATTGATATTTTGTTAGAAATATTATTCTTAAGTTGTTAAGAATATGAGTGACAATATTTCTAGCACAAAGTATCATAAATAGGTTCACAATCGAGGATACTTCATAATAAGGACATGACTTATCCAAAAAAATTGTATTCATGTTTGTTTCCAAGTTATTTATATGAGATATAAATAAGGTAGAATGGTGAGTCTCATGCCATATAACAAACATGATAGGCACTTATAAATGATAAGTAGGCCATTCCAGTGACACTTATGACAAGCACATGGAGTTTACTCTTGTCAACATTTTGTCATAAATCATATCAGTGCATAAAATCTTTAGACCTGAGATAGCACAGTTATCTTGTATATAAGTAGTTTGAGTTTGATAGTGCTTTCATACTTGTACTGTGTATGGGTATATGGGCATCTGTTGGCTCCTACTAGTTATATATGGAGGTAGGTGTTGATCAAGATGGAATCTATTCGTCTAAGTAAATAGAGATAAAATCCTATGTTCATTTAATTGTTCTTGATGTTTCAAGTTCCTGGCCAGGACAGATATATTTATTCAAAAAAGAGTTTCTGATGAGAAAATACTTTAATTAAGAACTGGAATTAAAAGAGAACATAATATTCATAGCAAATGGAGTTTGACATAAACCATGACTCCAGCTTGAGTTGAGATTTTGTAACAGAGAGATTCTAGTGCATAGTAACATATGATTATAGGTTCATTTAAGGTAAACCTTATTACTAATTGGGTGGCCATGGCATGCTATGCTAGGTGTTAACCATGGTCTATGAGGTTCATAAAATGATTTAGAGAAATCATTTATGGTAAGAAAGAGTTTTGATGATATTAAGAGTTGATATCATGTCTCATTGCCAATTAGTGATGAGCCTAGTAAGTCACACACATACACAAGTTATCACCTATTTAAATACGATTTAATTAATTAATTAAAGAGTTTAATTGATTAATTAAATAGGTTTGGTTTGCAATTAAATTGCAAAGTCCCTAGCATGACTTGAAACCAAATCTAGATTATTTGATGTATAGTATAAGTTAAATTTATATTTAAAGTGTTTAAATATGAATTTAATTAATGAGAAATTAATTAATAGAGATTAATTAATTAATTTATATTTGATATAAATTGATTAGAAGAAGAAAAAAAATGATTTTAGGTTAAGAACTCAAAATTACGACACAGGGGCATTTTGATCATTTCACACTGTGACACGTGGCACCATGAAATGGTGACACATGGGATTACACATAAGCTTGCCAAATGTTTTTTTAATCATGTAAGATGATTAAAATCAAGATTAAATATAGGTTTGACACTTGGCACAATGTGATTGGGTCACTTAAACCTAGAGCTAATCAAAGGGTGACATGTGACAAGGGTTTAATGTGTTAATCTAGCTATTTAAGTGTTGTTATGAAAAGAAAAGCAACCAGCAGCCACTCCTCTCCTTTGTCACGCCACTTTGAGGCTTTTCATCTATTCTTCTTCATCTCTCATCAATTCAAAGAGATTAGCCATCAATCTCTTGAATTAAGAACACTAGAAATTGTTTCTAGTGTCCTGTTTACATCTCTAATATCTTAAAAGGCAGAACTTTAATTTCTAATTAATAAAAAAAGCTTTAGAAGCTGTTCAAGGGCTGCCATAGGTGTTCTTAGTGTGGACAAGCTAGAGGGAAAACATCTGGTGTCCTGAAGACGAATCTCAAAGGCGCAAACACGCTGCAGTACATCAAGAGGTTAGTATAATCGTTCTTGATTTAATCTAAGGTTCTAAAATTAATCTGATTAATTTTAAAATCTTAAATGGCAAATACAGATCCAAAAACATATTAAAGGAGTATTAATATGTTGTTTATCATTGAAATCAAATAGATAAAATAAATCTTGCATGATGCATGTGACCCTAGGTGAAAATTTTTTAATTCAATGGTATAAACTTGTGTTTTTCACGCTTTCGTTCCTTCATCTTAGTGTTCTTCTCACTCTTAAGTTTGAAAGGAGAAGCTGTAAGGGTGGTTTTGAGGTGTTTGATTTGATGTTGTTGGAGAGGTGCATGGACAGATTGAATCCATTCTCCTTTTGAAGTTTGCTAGGAAGTTGTTTCATAAAGTGGGTTTAAGGTTTTAGATGCAAAAGGATATTCCAGATTATTTTCAGAAGCATATTTTTCAAGCCAATTAAAGAAGAAAATATGCATTTGATGCTCATGAAGGAATGCATAAAATTTCTGTTGGATTTCCTCCCTTTGATCCATGAAGTTTTGGAAAAACCAAAGTTTTTTCTCATGATTATGAGGGGCATAAAAATCCTTTTGAAGATAAGCTTTGTTAATCTGAAAATCTCTTTGAAGAACATTCAGTTCAGATTCTATATTCTCAGTCACAGAGGAGAAGGTTGGAGATGTTGGTCTGGGGTGTTATTCAGGAGTAGAATAGACAGGTCGTGGTATGGTAGTCGAAAAGTCAGCAGTTTACATTGAAGTTGTTCTAGGTATGTTTGAAATTTAGTGTCTAGGTAGATCTGGCATTCGAGTAAAGTGTTATGCAGTTGTTGGATAATTAACTACAGAGGGCGTTCTGGTTAGGGGTAGATCTATGACAGTAGGTAGTTGTGAGATTATTCCTAGGTCTATAGTTCCAGAGGAAGAGGTAACATTAAAAGATCTTCTGGAAGTTGGGGCTTTTCTAGCAAAAGAGAGTTTTACTTTTCCATCAGGGAACTGGGCGATTTCTTTAAGCTGGGTATTTGGGCTAGGTGGAGGCAGTGGTTGTGGTCTCGTGGCTCCTTCTAGGATCCAGTCTTCAGGTAGTAAGACTTCATTCCATTTGATGGCTTTAGGAATAATAGCATTGGCTCTGGTAAGATCAGTTTGAAGGAGGAGGGTTTCTCCTTTCTGAATGTGAATAAGAACTTTAGAAGCAAAAGCAGTCATTATGGCTTTGTAATGAACTTTTGAAATCAAAGCAACAGGAATAGATCTAAGAAGCATTTTATAATTATGAGTTTTAATTTGCAAAATAAGACTATCAAGCAAATTTCTATCATTTAAAGAAACAATTAAGTTTGGATAACATTCAAAAGAAATTGGACAAGTGCAAAGACTAGACTCAACAAAACTAAGTAAAGAATCTTAGAAGTCATAAAAGCAAGCATCTCTTAGAACAGCTAAGATGGAAGTGTTCTGACCTTCTTTCGTTAAGGGCTTGATTCCTACCTGAACTAACCCTATATGGACATAGTTGTAACCTTTGGCTTTGTGTTTATTTAAGGAAGCAGAAGTTAAAAGCTTAATGATTTCAAAAGGCTTTATAATTGGAATATCTCTTTCCTCAGTTTTAATGGTATAATCAGTTTTGGTAAGGATGTTAAACTTGTTTTGTTTATAGATCTGATCTTTCTGGACTTTAGGAAGTTTCCAATTATCTATTGCTTTTTCAAAGTCTTGAATAATTAATTCTTCACTGTTGACTATCTTTTCTCCAGTCCCAGAGGTAGAAGAACTGGAAATAGATTTATTTCTACAGAACATAACCATGAGTTGAATAGTCTAATTAATACATTCCCTACAGTAGGATATCTGGATTTACAGCCAAACCACTAGGACTTATGACAAGCAACCTTAAAAGGACTCAGGAATGCATTAATCAAACACAATGAAAAGCAGGATCGATGGGATATCCAACAGAGATAAAATTAATATAAAGAAGAAGAAGAAGAAATAACAATAAATAATAAGAAGATGTAGTAAAATGAAAATGAGAATGCAATAAATCAACAAGTTATAAAATTATGGGCGGTAGAACCAGCCACAGATATAGATATAAACAATAAAACAATAAGTCATAAAAGCATAAAAATATGGGCGGTAGAAGCAGCAACGCATATAGATTCGAAGAATGAAGCAAATAAAGATTGTAAGAAGATAGTTTTATTGAAGCTCTGATATCGGACACTTACTAGGAGATAGGATAAGGAAAGGGGGAGCTACTTCTAAAGAAAACTTATAAAGAAAAACTTATAAAATGAAGTAGAGAGTCTCTTCATTTTATAGATGAAGGAAAGAGGTTTACAATGATTATAAGTTACTATTTCACATGTGAAAGGTAAAAAGATATATAAGTGGAGTGGAAAATGTCAAAAGTTGTTGCAAGTGGAGTTCCTGTAGCCATGTGATGACCAGAGTTGTCTTGATGATAGCCGAAAAAGTTGATCTTGACCTATAGGCATGTGAAGAGTTACTGGTGCTTTAAGGCAGACAATATTCCAAAGCAGTCATCCTCGTTATCATTACCAAGACTGACGACATCAGAAGATGAGCTAGCTTGGCTTAGAGTTTTTGAAGTGGATGACCTGTTACTCAGCAATTGTTGCATGATAGCAAAACATTCTTCTTCAGACTTGGCCTGGGCCAAGAGGCATTGAGCATTTGATTTTTGGGCCAAAAAAGTCGTAGGGTTTTATGCAGAAGTTGTCTTTGCTCCTTTGGCTGTTTGAGTAGCCATTGTTCCGCAGCTTCTAAGGAGGCCTTTTGATGTTTTTGAAATTTGGACCACTATTTAATTTTGAACTTGCGAATTAGAACTGGCCCTTGGAGAAACTGATTAGTTTTGTAACCATAGTCCCATGAAAGAACCCATGGCACAAAGAACTTTGAATAAAATAGTATGAGGGGATGAAATATGTCTTCTTCAGTTGTAGGCTTATAGCGAGCCTTGAAAGTTATATACCCTTGATAGATTTCGGAGGGCAATATTTCAGGGATGGCTCCCATCCAATTTCACCATTGGGCGAACCATCTAGGAAAGTGAAATTTGGAGACGGTCTGGAAGAAAAATAGCAAAGTGTGACAGTTGCTGGGGTTTTGGATTAGAAAAGCATTTATCCAAGCTTGGTGGTAATCCCAATATGTGAAAGTTGTAGTAGAAGGGATGCTTTGACCAAATCTAGCTTGAAATTTCTTTGGGGCAGATAAGTCTTGTCCTCAATTGGCAGGGTGGATAACTTTGAGTATAGTGCAGGTGGAATAGTTTGGGATAGGGGAGTTTTATGAGAAGTGTTTAATTTTGACCGACCCAGTTTCAATCAAGATACTTTGTTAGTATGCTGGATCTTTAGACTTATCCCACAGCTTGGAGTGCCATGAACCAAAGAACTTAGCTACACATAAATGAGGGTTAGAATCATAAAATCCATCCTCAACAGTTAAAATACTTTGATAAGAATCCTTTAAAATCCAGTGGAATGCTGAACCAGAGTTTTAAGAAAAGTTTTGTGAAACCACTGGTTCGTTTGATTTTAAAGTCAAATCCGTTGAAGGAACAAGTTTAGGAGTTGAAACTATTTGAGAAAGTGATTTTTGAGAGAGAGTTTTTTGGTTTTGAACAATAATTTCTCTCTCAGCTTCTTGAGAGCAAGCTTGAGTTAAAAGTTTCTTGGGTTGTCCTTCTGGTTGCAAATCTCTGAGGGATTGGCAAAGTTATGGGTGATTAATGAAGGCCTGCAAGCCAAACTTGCAAGTCACTTGGAGAAAGTTGTTCTAGAGGAGTTTGGTAAATTGAAGGTTGGTCAAGTTGATCTATTTCTTTCTGGAATAAAGCATTCCATGAGACAATAGGGCTTTTGAAAGTCATCTTAGGTTGGCTTAGTGTAAGTTGTTGAGAGGAAGCTTAGGGTTTGGGTGAAGTTTTCTTTGAGGTAGAAGCTGAAGCTTTTTCTTTGGTTGATTCTTCAGTCTTCTTTCTTAGGATCATTATGAGGAGTCTGCAAGAATTCACGAGTTAGGAAGTCAGGGATAGAATTCATATCTCCTCTAATATATTCGATATCAAAGTCAAAAATACTTAAAATAGCTTGCCAACGAGCAAAGATTTGTTTGGAAGCAATGTTTTGAACATCCTTTTTCAAAACCTCTTTTGCAAATTGGTAGTCAATTCGAAGCAAAAATTTTTTATTAAGCAAATCACTTTGAAATTTTTGAATGTAGATGACTATGGATAAAATTTCTTTTTTAATAGTGGAATAATTTTTCTAGGCTTCATCCCAATGTGCAGAAACATACTGAACTATAACTTCATTGTTATTTTTAAGTTGGTTTAGAATTCCTCCATATCCAAGATCAGAGGCATCAGTTTCAACAATTTTAAAAGCAAATGGATCAGCAAGATGTAAGGAAGGAATTTGCTTTATTTGGGTTTTGATTTTCTGAACAAGGGAAGTGTGTTCCTGTGTCCAGGGCTTAGGATTCTTTTTGAGTCTTTCATGAAGTGATTTAAGTAGTTTATTTAAGTTTGGAAAGAAATCTAACACATAGTTTAAACATCCTAGAAATCTTTGAAGTTGAGTTTTTTCAATAATTTTGTCAGGAAACTTATTAGTGAAAGGAAGTGACCTTTCTATTGGTGAGATTGTACCATTGGAGATATAATGTCCTAAGAACCTAATCCTAGTTTGGAAAAGACTAATTTTGGACTTAAAAACTACTAATCCATTTCTTTTAGCAACAAGGATAAAATTTCTTACATGTTTGAAATGTTGCTCAATAGAAGATGAAAAGATTAAGAGATCATCAATGTAGACTATGCAAAATGCAGAGTGTGGATTAAAAATGTCATTCATGATGCGTTGAAATTTAGATGGGGCATTTTTCAAACCAAATGGCATGATATTCCATTCATATTGGCCAAACGGGATGGTGAAAGCAGTTTTATAACGATCTTTGAGAGCTATTTGTATTTGCCAAAAGCCAGATTTCATGTCAAACTTTGAAAAGATTTTTGCAGCGAAAAGTTTTTGAAGAAGATCCTTTTTGTTTGGAATCGGGTAACGAATCCATTTCAAAGCTTTATTAAGAGGCTTATAGTTAATAACAAGTCGGGGGACTCCTCTTTCAATTTCGGAAGACTTGTTAACATAAAAAGCAGCACAACTCCAGGGAGACCTTGAAGCAGAAATTAAATTTTTAGAAAGCAAATCTTTAATCTCATTTATACAGTGGTCTTCAAGTTCTTTATTCATTTGAATTGGGTGGGCTTTAGTAGGAATTTGAGATTCTTGAAAATCATTTTTGTAAGGGAGATCAACAACATGCTATTTTCTTTCCCAAAAAGCGTTCCGAAGATCTGAACAAACAGTACTTTCTATTTGTCATTGAAGAAGAGAAATCCTTTTCTTTAAAACAGGATGTTGAAGTTGATTTTTAATTCTTTGGATTATAACAGTTTTTCTTAGGTTTTGGAGTTCTATTTCCTTTGACAAAATTAGACAGTTGAGTTGATTTTCATAAACAAAGCAGGCTTTAATAATGTGCAAGTTACGAGTTTGGGGTCTTTCAATAAAAGGGAAAACAATCTTTTTTCCTTTAAGTTTAGCAGAAATATGATCATAATTAACAGCATAAGGAGTAATAAGATTTATGAATGGAGTGCCAAGTATGACCGCTTATGAATGTTATGCATAAGCAGGAATGAAGTTTTGGTTTGCAAACTGTTATTCAAAATGTATGCATCAGTTTTTGAATCAATTTCGATATAAGAGTTGTTAGCGGCCTTGAGCTTTTCAGTAGTTGCTTCTCCTTCCTTGATACAATTAAGGTCAGCACCTGTATCAAAGAAAGCAATAGTATCCAATCGGAAATCATCAGAAATTTTCAAAGTTATTTTAACCAAATATTTTTGGGAAGTGACTTGCTTTAAAATTGAAAGAAAATTATCTGGAACATCTTGTAGATTGGCTAGTTGTGGTGTTTCATTTTCAGGTTCTAGATTGTCTTCTTCTTCTTCAAAAAATTTGTTAAAAAGAAGTTGAATGGCAACAGAGTCTTCCTTCTGTTTGGTTTGGAGTTGTTTGATTTCATACTTGATAGTTTTGATTTCAGTCTGGAGTTCTTGAATGGTGGAAGCAGAGGTTTTTGTTTTGGAAGTTTTGGCCTTTTGTAAGATGACTGTGAGGTCATATGGGTTATTGGCTTTAGATGGCATGTATAGAAGGGGTTTGAGAAGATGATGCCTCAAAAGAATGTTGAAGCTTGGTGAGATATTCTTTCTGAAGTTGAGGGTCTTGGATGTGTTGAATAACATCAAGCATAAACCTTTGATCTCTGTTGTGTCACACCCTACCCCTCTGTAAGGCATAACATGATCCCGTAGTATACCTAATGAATTATCAACTCCGTCTACTAATAACCCATTAAATAGACTACAAGGGATTTTAAAAACTTTTCTTACTTCTTTTACAGTGGTGAGCACTATTTACAGGTGTTAAAAACTTTTTTGAACTGAAGTGATAGAACTAACACATTTGACTATTAGTAATTTCTGTAAAAATTATGGCAGAGTGCCCTCTATTTTTTGGATAAAACAGTTCTTCAAAAACCTGTAAAAAGCACTTCAATATAATTCTCAATCTCCACTTCAACAGTTAAACAACACAATTTATTTTTCAACTCAAATCCACAATAATTTTTTAAAGACTGTGATAAAAAAAAGATAATACAATTTTTATAAGTCAAAATAGTCATAATTTACTTTACAACTTCAATGTACAATTTTAATTTACAACTGCTCAAAACCAAGAACAATATATACATACAGTGAACATACATTACAGTACAAAATGCAAAATGTGGTATACTCAATATACCCGATGATCTCTCGCTGAATGCAATAGCTTTAGCCTCTGCTCAAATCATTCTACTGCGACAAAGAATGGAAAGCTATCGCTGAGACAGTGTCTCAGTGGTGCACAACATTAACAAATACAACTTTAAATCAAATTTCATAAATCATATAAATGATGGATACATAAAACCATAGTTAAATTCAAGACAATGAATGTTATAAGGAATTTAACACAATATCACATTAAATCTCAGTAATCAAAACATAGTCAAATTCAAAAGACAGTGAATGTCAATAAGAATTTAAACTCCAATTCACAATATCACAATAAATCTCAATAGTCAAAACATGGTTAAATTCAAAATACAATGAATGTCAATAAGAATTAAACTCCAATTCACAATATCACAATAAATCTCAATAGTCAAAACATGGTTAAATTCAAAAGACAGTGAATGTCAATAAGAATTTAAACTTCATTTCACAAATTATGAAATAGCATAATAACACAATTTAGTCAAATAATTTAAGAATACAGTGTTGCCAATTCATACACAACTTAAGCCATGACATAATATTTTCGATCAATGCCGTGTTGTATACCACGACAAAGCAATCACAACCCCACTAATCGAAATCAATGAGGAAGGGAGCTAGCTATATAATGAGTACTCATCAAAGCACCTGCAAGCGTTACGTATCGCCATCCCTGCAAGCCCTTGGGTGGTACCTATCAGAGCACTTGCAGGCATTATGTATCGCCATCCCTGCAAGCTCCTGAGTTCACTCGTGAGAGTTCCCAAGAATCGTAGGCATTGCGTATCGCCGTCCCTACTTTGCTCTGATAACACTAAACACATTTTATCTCAAAATTTCCAAAGTTATAATTTCATTCACAAGATGGCAACACAATTCATAATTAACTTCAACATTCACAAATCACACTAAATCAATTTTTCCACAATTTCAAACCATTTACAATGCTTTTCAAGTAATAAATATCCATTCAAATACATTTCCATAATTGAAAACAATAATATACAAATAGTCATAATTTATTTCAATTGAAAAATTCAAAAGAATTAATTATTGTGCACAAATACAATTTAAAACAATACAAATAATCATAATTTATTCCAATTGAAAAATTCAAAAGAAATAACTGTTGTGCACAAACCTCTGATAACTGTCTCCTGGCCTTGACTCAGTGTTTCTGTAACACCCCTAAGTTCGGTAGTGCGTTCTACTGTCCCTGTGACCAGTGTTGTCCGGACAGCTAGGATGCCTAGAACTACACTTCGATATGAGTGAGGAGACATAAAATAATGAAATACAAGAAAAGAAAATACAAGAAAAACAAAGGAAAAATAATAGCAAAGAAATGTAACCAAGTTAAGCGAGCCGAGAACCCTAGCGATGGGTGACCGCACCGGAAAGTCAAGGCGTGGACCGTTGACTAGCCCTGGACTGCGAGGAACCCTGGAAAATATTTTTAGGACTTAAAGAGACATCAATTGAAGTATAAATATCATTAGAAATATCAAAGAAAAATTAAATAATTAGTATAAGGAAAAGTGAGAAATCGAAAAACAGACAAAACCCGGTATTACCGAAAAATCGGAAATGCATCCCGAACAGGGGCATTATGGTCAATCGACATTCCGAATTGTCTTTTGACCTAAATTTCCATTAAAAATAAATAATATTACACTTGGAAAATATAATGAAAATTTAATTTGGTGGTACCTAAAGTAAATAGCAAAAATTATGGGTTTAATGTGGGGTAAATGAAAGTTAAACTTATTATATGATTTAATTTGAGTAAGTGGACCACTATAGAATAAATTAAGAACAAAATGGGCAGGTGTAAGTTTATTAAACAATCTGCAATTTCATTCTTCTCCAAGTCCTTCATCCATGCCGAAATGGAAAGGTGAAGAACCTCCATTGCCGTTTTGTATGAAGCTCCATTAACCTCCTCATTTCACCTCCAATCACCTAAGTGGCTTCATTAAGTTTTATCTCCACATCATAAGGAAGAGTTTGATACCAAAATCAAGAATTTTAGTGAAGGTTTAACAAGTCCCAACCATAGATAAGTTTGTATTTTTGAATATTACTTTGTTAAACTTTGTATACTTGTTATGGGTGTTTGATTTGTGAAGAAAATTTTCAAGTTTGAGGAGTTATTGATATATCCAGTTTGGACAGCCATGAGGTTGTATGTTAATGAAATATTGATACATATATTTCATGAGAATTTATGTTGAGTAGGGTGATTTAATGTCCTAGTAAGTTATTCCCATGTATATGTGGTGATTGTGCATTTGAAATTAAAGTGGAGGAAGTTATGTGAAACTTTGGCAAGGTGGAGCAATTCGGCAGCCTTGGGACTCTTTAATGAGTGTTTTAATTCATGAATATATTGGGTGAATTGTGATATTGAGGATTGATAAAAATGTATGTAAATTGGTTGTGGAAATTGTATGTAATAATGAGTAGTGTTTATGTGAGTATATTGTTGTATTTGGACTTTATGAATTAGAGTTTTATTTGGTGTATTGAGGATGTTTGTATTCTGCCCAAAATGATTTTAATGTGAAGTGGTAAATGGTTTTGGTAATGTTCCAAAACAGAATGGGGTTGAGAGGTGGATTTGTAGCAAGGTAAATGTGTAATGAATAGATGTTTAAGCAATGTAATTAAGGGCAGTGTACATTTTAACCTATAAAACTAAATGTGTAACTCCAATTGGTATGAGACCAATTGGAGGTGAAACTAGGCACAAAATGTGCCAACTTTCATGAAGGAAACATACCAAAATTCTGCTTGCAAGGTAGCTTGAAAAATGACCAAATCCGAATTAAGTGCAAGTGAGGCCTGAAAATTGACCATTTGGGCAGCAGTTAGTGTTTAGGCCATAACTCACTCAAAACAAGTCCAATTGACCTCAAAATTTAACCATAAATAGTTAAGACCCATACCTACAAGTCTTATGAAGACACCAAAGCCCAGAAATGACCATAAGTAAGTCAAACAGCTTGCACAAGTTCGGATCCAAAAACTGGCCGAACCAAAGTTGACCAAATTTGACCTAAATTGACCAAATTTGATGCCATTTGACCAGAAATAGTAAAATGACTATAACTTGGTCTATATAACTCAGAATGACCTAAACTTTTGCCCCGCGTTCCATAAGACATAGATCTACAAGTTTGTAGTTTTGACCGAAACTCGAAAACCGAGGAAACTAGGTCGTCCGGCTAGGTCAAACTAGTATCCCGGAATCCAGCAAATTGCAAGAAAATGCAGTATACACAGAAATGAGTTTGGTAACATGTACCAACCCTAAAAGACTATCGAATGTGACATATTAGTAACACTAAAACCTAATTTACCTAGAACGCATCGAGGGTCGATATATTAGGCTGACTAAGCAAATAATAGAATTCAATGAATTAATTATCAAGCATTATCGTTAGAGACAGTTTAATCTAGTACTGAAACACTTCAAATTGTGTTTCTCAGTTAGCAAGGACTCAGGGAAAGGGAAGGAAATACTGAGTCAAGGCCAGGAGACAGTTTTTAGAGGTTTGTGCACAACTAGTTTTCAACTGATGTTACTTTGAATAATATTTCATATGATTAATTGTATGTTATTGTTTTAAATTGTGTTTGTGCACAACTAGTTTTCAACTGATTTTACTCTGAATAATATTTCATATGATTAATTGTATGTTATTGTTTTAAATTGTGTTTGTGCACAACATTTATTTCTTTTGAATTTTCAATTGAAATAAATTATGACTATTTGTATATTATTATTTTCAATTATGGAAATGTGTTTGAATGGATACTTATTGCTTGAAAAGCATTGTAAATGGTTTGAAACTGTGGAAAAATTGATTTAGTGTGATTTGTGAAAGTTGAAGTTAATTATGAATTGTGTTGCCATCTTGTGAATGAAATTATGACTTTGGAAATTTTGAGATAAAATGTGTTTAGTGTTATCAGAGGAAAGTAGGGACGGCGATACGTAACGCCTACGATTCTTGGGAACTCTCATGAGTGAACTCAGGAGCTTGCAGTGATGGCGATACGTAATGCCTGCAAGTGCTCTGATAGGTACCACCCAAGGTCTTGCAGGGACGGCGATACGTAACGCCTGCAGGTGCTTTGGTAAGTACCCTTAAATGCTAGCATTGATCGGAAAATTTGTGTCATGGCCTAAGTTGTGTATGAATTAGCAACACTGTGTTCTTAAATTATTTGACTAAATTGTGTTATTATGAGCTTTAATAATTTGTGAAATGGAGTTTAAATTCTTATTGACATTCACTGTCTTCTAAATTTAACTATGTTTTAATTACTGATATTTATTGTGATATTGTGTTAAATTCCTTATGACATTCATTGTCTTGAATTTAACTATGGTTTTAAGTATCCACTATTTAAATGATTTATGATTCGTGATTTAAAGTTGTATTTGGTTAATGTTGTGCACCACTGAGACATTGTCTCAGCGACAGCTTTTCATTGCTGTCGTAGGTAGACAGACGGACAGGGCAGCAGATTAGTCTGCTAGTACATCCACTGAGAGATTATTGGGTATAACGAGTATACCACATTTTGCATTTTGTACTGTAATGTATGACCACTGTATGTATATATTGTTTTTTGTCTTGAGCAGTTGTAAAATAAAATTGTACCTTGAAGTTGTAAAGTAAATTATGAGATATTTTGGCTTGTAAAAATTGTACTGTATTTCTTTATTTCAGTCTTTGAAAAATTACTGTGGATTTGAGTTGAGAAATATGTTGTGTTGAGAAATATGTTGGAGTTGAGATTTGGAAATATATTGAAGTGCTTTTCTGAGTTTTACAAGAACTGTTTTATCCAAAATACAGATGGCACTCTGCCAAAATTTTTACAGAAATTCCAAATAATTTAAATGTGTTAGTTTTATCACTTCAGTTCAAAAAGGTTTTTAAAACCTGTAAATAGTGCTCACCACTGTAAAAGAAGTAAGAAAAGTTTTTAAAATCCCTTGTGGTGTATTTAATGGGTTATCAGTAGACGAAGTTGGTAATTCATTAGGTATACTACGGTATCATGTTATGCCTTACAGAGGGGTAGGGTGTGACAGTTTCCTTCCCTTTCCCTGAGTCTTTGCTAACTGAGAAACATAATTTGAAGTGTTTCAGTACTTAATTAAACTGTCTCTAACGATAATGCTTGATAATTAATTTACTGAATTGTATTATTTTCTTAGTCAACCTAATATGTCGACCCTCGATGAGTTCTAGGTAAATTAGGTTTTAATGTTACCAACATGTCACATTCGATAGCCTTTTAGGGTTGGTACATGTTACCAAACTCATTTCCATGTATCTTGCATTTTCTTGCAATTTGTTAGATTATGGGATACTAGTTTGACCTAGCCGGACGACCTAGTTCTCTCAGTTTTTGAGTTTCGGTCAAAACTACAAACTTGTAGATCTATGTCTTATTGCACGCAGGGCAAAATTTTAGGTCATTCTGAGTTATGTAGACTAAGTTATGGTCATTTTACTATTGCTGGTCAAAATGCATCAAAATTGGTCACTTTAGGTCATTTTAGGTCAATTTTGGTTCAGCCAGTTTTTGGACCCCAACTTGTGCAAGCTGTTTGACTTGCTTATGGTCATTTCTGAGCTTTGATGTCTTCATAATACTTGTAGATATGGGTATTAACTATTCATGGTCAAAATTTCAGGTCAATTGGACCTGTTTTGAGTGAGTTATGGCCTAAAAACTAACTGCTGCCCAAATGGTCAATTTTCAAGCCTCAATTGCACTTAATCCGGATTTGGTCATTTTTCAAGCTACCTTGCAGGCAGAATTTTGGCAAGTTTTCTTCATGAAAGTTGGCACATTTTTTGCCTAGTTTCACCTCCAATTGGTCTCATACCAATTGGAGCCACACACTTAAAGTTATAGGGCTAAAACACAAACTGCCTTATTGCATTTCTTTCATACACATCAAGCATCACTTTTAACACTTACCAAACTTAATATTCAAGCCAATTCTGGTTGTACCATGACCTAAACATAATTCACAACACATTATAGGTCATTTTGGCAGCTTCCAATTACATTCAACATACACTAACAAGTGCAGAATTTTTCAATCCAATTTATAACAATTCAATCACCTATTCATGCTCATTTACATGTCCCACTTCACACCACCATACACACACTCAAACTGCCATAACAACCAACACATTTTAACATCATTATTCCATAAACCAAGCATGAATTCCAGCATTCTTCAAGAGTTAGCAAACTGCCACAATGGTACATTTACATTCCATTACTTTCCAAGCTTTAAATTTCATTTTACATTTACATATACTAAGTATACATCACCGAAATAATTTCCTACACAATATACATTTAATGTCACACCCTACCCCTCTGTAAGGCATAACATGATCCCGTAGTATACCTAATGAATTACCAACTCCGTCTACTGATAACCCATTAAATACACTACAAGAGATTTTAAAAACTTTTCTTACTTCTTTTATAGTGGTGAGCACTATTTATAGGTGTTAAAAACTTTTTTAACTGAAGTGATAGAACTGACACATTTGACTTATTTGGAATTTCTGTAAAAATTTTGGTAGAGTGCCATCTGTAATTTGGATAAAACAGTTCTTCAGAAAACCTGTAAAAAGCACTTCAATATATTTTCCAAATCTCAAATCCAACATTTTTCTCAACACAACATATTTCTCAACTCAAATCTGCAGTGATTTTTCAAAGACTGAGATAAAAGAAATATAATACAATTTTTACAAGCCAAAATAACTCATAATTTACTTCACAATGTCAATGTACAATTTTAATTTACAACTGCTCAAAACCTAAAACAATATGTACATACAGTGATCATACATTACCGCACAAAATATAAAATGTGGTATACTCGTTATACCTGAAAATCTCTCGCTGAAGGTAATAGCAGCCTAGTCTGTCAATGCTCTGTCTACTGCGGCAATAAAAAGCTATCAACGAGACAATGTCTCGTTGGTGTAACATTAACCAGATACAAATTTAAATCACAATTCATAATTCAAATAAATAGTGGATATTTAAAAACCATAGTTAAATTCAAGACAATACTGTCATAAGGAATTTAACACAATATCATAATAAATCTCAGTAATCAAAACATAGTTAAATTCAAAAGACAGTAAATGTCAATAAGAATTTAAACTTCATTTCACAAATTATCAAATCACATAACAACACAATTTAGTCGAATAATTTAATAATACAGTGTTGCCAATTCATTCACAACTTAAGCCATGACACAAATTTCCGATAAATGCCGCGTTGTACTCCACGACAAAGCAATCACAACCCCACTAATCGAAATCAATGAGGAAGGGAGCTAGCTATATAATGAGTACTCATCCGATCACCTCAACTGGTAAACCAGAGAGGGAGAAAAATAAACGATCACGACTCCATAAATGGAGAAGGAAAATAAACGATCACAACCCCATAAATGGAGAAGGAATGATATCATACTGTCGTGCTAAGTGTGAACACAAAATCAATTCCAAACATTTTATTCAAATGATTCGTGAGAATCCAATAAATTTCCAAAGTTATAATTTCATTCACAAAATGGCAACACAATTCATAATTATCTTTAATTTCCATAAAAACCATTTACAGTGCTTTTCAATCAATAGTATCCATCAAATCATTTACAATGCTTTTCAAGCAATAAATATCCATTCAAACACATTTCCACAATTTAAAACAATAATGTACAAATAGTCATAATTCATTTCAATTGAAAAATTGAAAAGAAATACTGTTGTGCACAAACACAATTTAAATAAATAACATAAAATTAATCATATGAAATCTTATTGAGTAAAATCATTGAAAACTAGTTGTGCACAAACACAATTTAAATCAATAACATACAATTAATCATATAAAATCTTATTCAGTAAAATCGGTTGAAAACTAGTTGTGCACAAACCTCGATGATTGTCTCTGATGCGGACTCAGTGTTTCCTTCCCTTTTCACGAGTCTTTGGTGGCGAGAAACATAATTTGAAGTGTTTCAGTACTAAATTAAATTGTCTCTAACGATAATGTTCGATAAGTAATTCACTGAAGGCTATTATTTGCTTAATCACCTAATATACCGACCTTCGATGCGTTTTAGGTAAATTAGGTTTTTCTGTCATTAATATGTCACATTCGATAGGGTTTTAGGGTTGGTACGTTTTACCAAACTCATTTCCTTGTTTAGTGCATTTTAATGCAACTTACTGGATTCCGGGATACTAGTTTGACCTAGTCGGACGACCTAGTTCCCTCGGTTTTCGAATTTTGGTCAAAACTACAAACTTGTAGATCTATGTCTTATTGCACGCGGGGCAAAATTTCAGGTCATTCTGAGTTATGTAGACCAAGTTATGGTCATTTCACTATTGCTGGTCAAATGGCATCAAATTAGGTCATTTTAGGTCAATTTGGTCAACTTTGGTTCAGCCAGTTTTTGGACCCGAATTTTTGCAAGCTGTTTGACTTGATTATGTTCATTTCTGGGCTTTGGTGTCTTCATAAGACTTGTAGGTATGGGTCTTAACTATTTATGGTTAAAATTTCAGGTCAATTGGACCTGTTTTGAGTGAGTTATGGCCTAAACACTAACTGCTGCCAAATTGGTCAGTTTTCAGGTTTCAATTGCACTTAATCCGAATTGGTCATTTTTCATGTCACCTTGCAAGCAGAATTTTGGTATGCTTTCTTAATGAAAGTTGGCACATTTTGTGCCTAGTTTCACCTCCAATTGGTCTCATACCAATTGAAGTTACACATTTAAAGTTATAGGTTAAAATGCATGCTGCCCTTAATTACCTTGCTTAAATATACATCAATGACACATTCACCTTACTATATGTCCACTTCCCTTACCAATTCTGTTTTGGTACATTACCAAAACCATATTCCACTTCACTTTAAAGTCACTTTGGGCAGATTACACACATCCTCAATACACCAAATAAACTCAAATTTACAAAGTCTAAGTACAATCACATATACACCTAAACATTACTCATTCTTACATACACTTTACACAACCAACCTATATACATATCCATCAATCCTCAATGTCAATATTCTGCCAATACCTTCATGAACTCATACATTTATCAATATTCTGCCAATACCCGTTGACTAGCCCTGGACTGCGGGGAACCCTGGAAAATATTTTTAGAACTTAAAGAGACATCAATTGAAGTATAAATATCATTAGAAATATCAAAGAAAAATTAAATACTTAGTACAAAGAAAAGTGAGAAATCGAAAAACGGACAAAACCCGGTGTTACTGAAAAATCGGGAATGCAACCCGAACAGGGGCATTATGGTCATTTGACATCCTGAATCGTCTTTTGACCTAAAATTCCATTAAAAATAAATAATATTACACTTAGAAAATAAAATGAAAAATTAATTTGGTGGTACCTAAAGTAAATAACAAGAATTAAGGGTTTAATGTGGGATAAAGGGAAATTAAACTTAAAATATGATTAATTGGTGTGAGTGGGCCACTAATGAATAAAATAAAAACATAGTGGGGCAGCTGTAATTCCATTATACAAGCTGAAATGTTCATCTTCTCCATTTCCCTTAACCTTGCCGAATTGAAGGAAATGAAACCTCCATTGCTGTTTTCTTTCAAGCTCACCTAACCTCCTCATTTCACTTCCAATCACTTAGATTGCTTCATTAAAGATTGTCTACACATCATAAGGAAGAGCTTGATACCAAAATTAAGAAGTTTAATCAAGGTTTAGCAAGTTTCAACCATAAGTAAGTTTACATTTTTGAATATTGCTTTGTTAAACTTTGTGTACATGTTATGGGTGTTGGATTTGTGAAGAAAATTTTCAAGTTTGAGGAGTTATTGATATGTCCATTTTGGACAGCCATGGAGTTATGTATTTAATGATTTATTATTACATATATTTGATGTAAATTCATGTTGAGTAGAGGGATTTAATATCCTAGTAAGTTATTTCCATGAAAATGTGGTGATTGTGCACTTAAATTGGAGATTGATGAATTGTGGGACACTTTGGCATTGTATAACATTTCGGAAGCCTTGGGACACTTTGATAAATGTATGAGTTCATGAAGGTATTGGCAGAATATTGACATTGAGGATTGATGGATATGTATATAGATTGGTTGTGTAAAGTGTATGTAAGAATGAGTAATGTTTAGGTGTATATGTGATTGTACTTAGACTTTGTAAATTTGAGTTTTAATTGGTGTATTGAGGATAATTATAATCTGCCCAAAGTGACTTTAAAGTGAAGAGGTATGTGGTTTTGGTAATGTACCAAAAAAGAATTGGTAAGGGAAGTGGACATATAGCAATTAAATGTGTAATGGATACATGTATAAGTAACGTAATTAAGGGCAGTATGCATTTCAACCTATAACTTTAAATGTGTAACTTCAATTGGTATGAGACAAATTGGAGGTGAAACTAGGCACAAAATGTGCCAACTTTCATTGAGAAAGCATACCAAAATTCTGCTTGCAAGGTGATATGAAAAATGACCAATTCGGATTAAGTGCAAGTGAGGCCTGAAAATTGACCATTTGGGCAGCAGTTAGTTTTTAGGCCATAACTCACTCAAAACAGGTCCAATTAACCTGAAATTTTAACCATGAATAGTTAAGACCCATACCTACAAGTCTTATGAAGACACCAAAGCCAGAAATGACCATAAGCAAGTCAAATAGCTTGCACAAGTTCGGGTCAAAAAACTAGCCGAGCCAAAGTTGACCAAATTTGACCTAAAATGACCTAATTTGATGCCATTTGACCAGCAATAGTAAAATGACCATAACTTGGTCTACATAACTCGGATTGACCTGAAATTTTGCCCCGCATGCAATAAGACATAGATCTACAAGTTTTTAGTTTTGATCAAAACCCGAAAACTAAGGAAACTAGGTCGTCCGGCTAGGTCAAACTAGTATCATGGAATCCAGCAAGTTGCATTAAAATGCACTAAACAAGGAAATGAGTTTGGTAAAATGTACCAACCGTAAAACACTATCGAATGTGACATATTAGTGACACTAAAACCTAAATTACCTAGAACACATCGAGGGTCGATATATTAGGTGATTAAGCAAATAATAGATTTCAGTGAACTACTTATCAAGCATTACCGATAGAGACAATTTAATTTAGTACTGAAACACTTTAAATTGTGTTTCTCATTTAGTAAAGACTCAGGGAAAGGGAAGGAAACACTGAGTCCAGACCAAGAGACAGTCATCAGAGGTTTGTGCACAACTAGTTTTTAACAAATTTTGTTTGAATATTTCATATGATTAAATGACATATTTTTCTTATGTATTATGTTTAACAAGCAACTCAACTCAACTCAACTAAGCCTTTATCCCAAAAATTTGGGGTCGGCTATATGGATTCGCTTTTTCCACTCTGAACGATTTTGGGTTAAATCTTCAGAAATGTGTAATGCTTCTAAGTCATGCTGTACTACTCTCCTCCAAGTCAATTTAGGTCTACCCCTTTTTTTCTTTCTATCCTCTAGCCTAATGTGCTCTACTTGTCTAACTGGAGCCTCCGCATGTCTACGCTTCACATGACCAAACCACCTCAATCTCCCTTCTCTCAACTTATCTTCAATTGGCACCACTCCTACCTTTTCTCTAATACTTTCATTACGGACTTTATCTAGTCTAGTATGACCACTCATCCACCTTAACATTCTCATCTCTGCAACTCTTATCTTAGATGCATACGACTCTTTCAGTGCCCAACACTCACTACCATATAGCATAGCCGGTCGTATGGCTGTACGGTAAAATTTTCCTTTTAATTTATTGGGAATCTTACGATTACATAAAACTCCCGTGGCACGTCTCCACTTCAACCATCCGGCTTTAATCCTATGACTAACATCCTCCTCACATCCCCATCTACTTGAAGGATGAGCCTAGATATTTAAAGTGATTACTTTGGGAGTGCCACTCCATTCAAACTAACTCCTTCCCTATCACCAGTTTGGCCTTCAGAACTTGCAATGCATGTATTCTGTTTTTCGTTCTACTTAACTTAAAACCCTTTGACTCTAGAGTACTTCTCCAAAGTTCTAGCTTCCTATTGACTCCTTCTCGTGTCTCATCTATCGAACAATATCATCCGCAAACATCATGCACCAAGGAATACTCTCTTGTATATGTTTCGCCAGTTCATCTAAAACTAATGTAAAAAGGTAAGGGCTTATGGTTGATCCTTAGTGTAATCCAATTAAGATCGGAAAATCTCTTGTGTCCCCTCCCACTGTGCGCACAATAGTAGTTGCTCCTTCATACATATCTTTCAATACTTGTATGTACCTAATAGATACCCTCTTTTGTTCTAACGCATTCCATAAGACCTCTCTTGGAACACTATCATAAGCCTTCTCCAAATCAATAAAAACCATGTGTAGATCTTTCTTCCCATCTCTATATTTCTCCATCAAGCTTCTAATGAGAAAGATCGCTTCCATAGTTGAACGACTGGGCATGAAACCAAATTGATTGAGAGAGATAGAAGTATCATGACGTAGTCGATGCTCCACAACTCTCTCCCACAACTTCATAGTATGGCTCATGAGTTTAATTCACCTATAGTTTGAGCAACTCTGTATGTCTCCCTTATTTTTAAAAATAGGTACTAAAATACTCTTCCTCCATTCATCAGGCATTTTCTTTGAGTTTAGAATCTTATTAAATAATTTAGTTAACCATGCCACTCCCATATCTCCCAAATACTTCCACACTTCAATTGGTATTTCATCGGGTCCACAGGCTTTACCTACTTTCATTCTCTTAAGTGCTTCTTTTACTTCTAAAGATCTAATCCTTCTAGTATAATTTACATTCTTTTCTATTGTTCTATAATCTATATTCACGCTATTTCCATTTTGACTATTATTAAAGAGATCATTAAAATAATTTCTCCATCTTTCTTTAATGTCCTCATCTTTCACCAACATTTTTCCTTCTTTATCCTTAATGCACCTAACTTGATTGAGATCTTGACATTTCCTTTCTCTACTCCTTGCTAATCTATAAATATCTTTCTCCCCTTCTTTAGTTCCAAGTTTCTCATATAACTTTTCAAAGGCCTGTGCTCTTGCTTGACTAACCGCCTTTTTTGCCTCTTTCTTTGCTATCTTGTACTGTTCATATGTCTCATTATTATCACATTTAGATAATTTCTTATACCATTCCCTTTTTCTCTTCATTGCCTTTTGTACTTCCTCATTCCACCACCATCTCTCTTTTGAGGGTGGTCCATGTCCTTTAGACTCTCAGAGTACTTTTTTAGCTACTTCTCTAATATTTGATGCCATCTGTATCCACATATCATTGGCCCACATATCTAGCTTCCATGCTTCGGACTCGAGAAACTCATTTTTGAACTTCACTTGCTTTACTCCTTTGAACTCCCACCACTTTGTTCGAGCTACACTATTTCTTCTGACCTTACTTGAATTGTTCCTAAACTTGACATCCAAGACCACCAACCTATGTTGACTTGTTAAAGCCTCTCCTGGAATGACCTTGCAATCCTTGCATAGAGCTCTATTTGTCTTCCTGGTTAAGAGGAAGTCGATTTGGCTTCTATATTGCCCACTTTTGAAAGTCACTAAATGTGACTCTCTTTTTATAAAGTAGGTATTTGCTAGTATTAGGTCGTATGCCATAGCAAAATCCAGGATACTTTTTCCCTCCTCATTTCGACTGCCAAAACCAAAACCTCCATGAACATTCTCATAACCTTGCCTATCACTTCCTACATGTCCATTCAAATCTCCACCAATGAAAACATTCTCTTCATTCGGTATGCTTTGCATTAAATCATCCATATCTTCCCAAAACCTTTGTTTACTCTCATTGTCTAGTCCTATTTGTGGGGCATAAGCACTAACTATATTTATTGTTTCTCCGTCTAGTACTAGCTTTACTAGTATAATTCTATCTCCTACTCTTTTCACAGCTACTACTGCGTCTTTCAATGTCCTGTCTATGATTATACCCACTCCGTTCTTGTTTCTCTCCTTTCCGGTAAACCACAATTTATACCCTGAATTACCCACTTCCTTACTTTTCTCTCCTACCCATTTAGTCTCCTGAATGCAAGCAATATTCACCCTTCTCCTTTCCAAGGTATCCACAAGCTCCATTAATTTTCCTGTAAGTGATCCAACATTCCAAGTACCAACCCTGATCCTCCTCCTATCCTGCTCCTTCCTAATTGGTCTCCTTCTATGATATCTTCTATTATTTTCTATGTCTATCTTGTGTTCTGTTCCACTATTTGTTCTATTATCTGTCCTATGGACTAACTTCTTTACCCACACCCGTCCATGATGTGGGAACCCTTGCTCACTTAACACCACACCCGGGCGCCGGCATGGCGCGTCGCTTTCGGTGAACGCCCTACACCCTTGCATATTTATCACTACACCCGGGCTCCGATGTAGCGCGTCGTTAGTAGAGGACGCCCCAACGTTTATATCATTTGAATCCATATCATAGGGTGTGACGAAATTTTTACGCTGGTTGTCACCTACCGCAACCCTCCTCCTTTATCCGGGCTTGGGACCGGCTAAGCGCAAACTACTTAGGCGGAGTTTATTATGTTTAACAAGCATTGGATTTAATTCAATGATTATTGAAATTGTTATAGTATGTATGAATTTAGCTTGTGAAATGGTATTTCCACAAGTATTAAGCATTGTTATGGAATAAATAAATTTTGTTTTGGAAAATTGTGATAGAACATGTTTTGAATTGTGATAGTAATTTTCTTGGAAAAATGCAAATTTTTGATTTGAATTGTGATGAGCATAAAAATTATTGGATATTGGAATTGAATTTGAATCGAATTATATTGTGATTTATGCTTACTAAAAGGATTGTAATATTGTTTTATATCTCACTATAGATGCTTGACTAGGTTATTACCCATCTCTCTCATTTGTTGAGAAGACAATGGAGTTAGTTGTGTTTTGATTACCATGGTACGTGCACAAGCTTAGATTTTCCTTTGATTTGAGGTTAGATCTAAGTTTATTTTGTCGTTATGGCCCTTGCGGAAGATTCATTATTGTGATGGTACTGTGCACGATGATTCGACCTCCCCGACCATAGGGGGTTAGAATCTGATTCGACCTCCCCGACCATAGGGAGTTAGAATCACATCGAAGATGGCCCTATCGGATTAGTCTTGCATAATTAGTGAGATAAAGAATGATTTTTGAGATACAGCATGGTTTTTGAGCTACAGCGTGGTTTTTGAGATACAACATGGTTTTGAGATAAAGATTGATTTTTGAGATACATAATAATTTTTGAGATACAGAATGGCTTTTGAATGGTAAAGAATTGTGATTTCAATTATGGTTTATGTATAATTGATTTTGTTGGAATTACTTAAATGGTTAGTCATGATTTTATAAATTGAATTTTGTGATCAAAGTCATTTATACAAATGATTTACATTTTTGGCAATGAATATTTTGAGTTTTGGAATTTGATGAGTATTCAGATTCCCAAATTATTTACTGTAAATTTTGTCAATGTATATTGTACTATGTTTTAAATTATAGTTGTGCACCACTGAGTTCACCACTCAGCGATAGCTTTGTATGCTATCGCAGGTAAGAAGAGCATAGAGCAGTGAGTAAGTTTCTTTGAAGACACTTTCAGATTAGCTCCAGGTATATTATAGGTATTGTGACACCCCTTACCCGACTACAGTGTAGCCGAGCAAGTTATGCCACTCAGTGTGCCGGAGCACTCTATTTTATCTTAATTCATTTTTATCATAGTTTTGAAAATAATTTGTGAAATATAATTCATTTATTGAAATTGTAATTTATTTGATGTTCCGAAAATTTTAAAGAAAATCCGGCAGAGTACCGGCTAAAAATGGAGAAAACCGTTCTTCGAAACCTGTGAAAAACACTTCCTATATTCTTATTCATTCATCTCAACTCCATTTATCAAAATCTCAATATTTTTCAGTTCACATTCATTTCTCAATCATTCATTTCATGTGATAATCATATATATATCACAGATAAACATTCACTTTTTCATTTACAAACACAATTCTCATTATTTACATGAGCATCAAATTACATTTCATAAGTTCATTTACACATGAGAAAATAAGATCAATTACAAAATACCAAAATGAAACCTAGCGTCCTACCAATGCACTGCTGACAGTGAGGTGACACAGACACTATGCAGAACTGTGAACTGCCTTACCGAATCTGTGGTCTACTGGCGCTCTGTCCAATCTTCAGTACCTACGCGTTGCAAAAGCGACGCGCTAAGCATAAAGCTTAGTGGTGCAAATAATAAAATAGAAAGAAATAATATGCAATATAAAAATCATAATTTCTTAGCCATTGTGTTCATAAGAACTGAATAATTACCAACTTAGTGTTTAGTCGAGGGCTAATTACGTTTTATGATATTAACTTCTTCATGAATTTTAAGTTTTCATTGTATTCTATCGTAATCATTCCTGATATTTAGTTTTCGTATTTTCTTCAATAATCAGTTCAATTACAGTTATACTTTTCCATGCCCAAGTAACCTATCTTTGGACGATCGATCGATAACGGGTCGTTAATTGGACACCGCGGTGCCTCGGGCCGTCATACCATGGGACACAGAACGTCAACCACGTATGCAGTCAGTATGGCTAAAAAGCCATGATATCACATAATTGGCATAAAAGCCATGAAAACGGGCATAAAAGCCATGGATACGGGCATAAAGCCATGAATACAGGCATAAAGCCTTTCCTTTCGCAGTACTGCTAAACAATACCCTATTGGCATGCCAATCTATCCAAACCAATCACATTAGGCCTACTAGGGCATTTTGCACTTTTAAGTTTCACAATTTTTGAATTTCAAGTTTTCATGTCACTATTCATTTCATTAGTCAACAAAAAGTTGACTTTTGCATAGAACATAGGTGCATTGGTTTTAACACTTCCAATGTACCCCATTTTGCATTTAAAACTTGTTAGTTTTGGTCACTTTCTCAAAACTTAGGTCATTTTGGCAAAATTGCCAATTTTTGGTTTTGGTGTCACTATTCATCATTGGTCAACAAAAATGTTGACTTTTAGAATAAAAATGTGTACATTGACTTTGGCACTCCCAACATACCACATTTGGTGTTTAAAACTTGTTGGCATTAAGTGTTAATACCATTCCAAAGTGTAACTCCACTTAAACAGAATTTTCAGTTTTGGTGAGTCAACTTCACTGTTCCATTGGACACTGTTACTGTTGGAATTTGAAGAAATGTAAAACATGAAAGTTGTTCCTTATTTTGTCTAGTTGAATTTCCTTTTTTGAATCACTCCATTTGGAGTTTTGTAGCTCTAGATATGGCCCAAAAACCCAAGCTGGCCGGATTACCAAATCTGTAGATTTACCATATCTACAATGCATGAACAGTAACTAGAGTCACTTGGTTGGATGGGTTCTGGCCATAATTTAGGGTAGGTTCCTTCATGAAAGTTGTTTGTCTATATCTTAACTTGTTGCTGTAAAAATTTCAGGTCAATTGACCAAATCTACAGTGAGTTATGGCCAAATGAACAGTTACTGTTCATTTGGTCAATTCTGCAGAGGCAGTTTCAGGGTTTCGGATTGGGGCCAAGTTTTGGTCCTCTTGCTTTGGTCTTTTGGGCATGGTTTCTTCAGCAAAAATGTGCCATTATAAGCCTAGTTTCATGTCCAATTGGCCAAACACCAATTGGACTAACACAGCCCAAGTTATGGCAGTGCAAAGGGACTGAATTTTCAGTCCCTATGCTGCTGTCCTAGGGCAGCCTGCAACCCCTCTTTGCAACCTTGTTCTTCAGTCCATTTGTTGGTCAAATTACCTAAAATGGTCACTAATTGACCATTAAAATGCTCTCTTATAATTTCCTAAACCAAGTTACATTTTTCTCACAAAACCCTAACTCAAATTCATGTTTTTATACAATATGTCTTAGTTAGCTTTTTAATCATTGTTCTTGTATTTACAAACTTCCAACATAACTCTAATTCACTTCAAACTCATAAAAACACTCCCTCCTATTCCATAATTAGGGCAGCCGAAATTCATGTACACCTTCACAAGAATTTTTGTTCATTTAATTTACATTTTCTCACTAAATTCAAGTTGCTATTTATGAAATGAAAGAGTTTTAAGTATATAGAGCACTAACCTTGTTGTATGCCAATCTAAGCTTGAGAGAACTTCACTTTCCTTCTTCTTCTTAGCTGCCAAGAGCTTTAGCAAGGTGCTAGGGCAAATTTTAGTGAAGAGCTTCTAGGGTTTTAGGGTGAGGAAGCATGGAATTTAAAGCTTGAAAGAGCTTTCATGGAGGTGGCTATGGTGGAAACCCTCTCCTTCCTCTCTCTACGTTTTTGGCTGCTGGTTTTTGGTCCATTTGGTCTTCATTTTATGTCTTTTAATGGTTTAGTCAAATGGTAGCTTAATGGTGATTGGTGGTGGCTTTTTAATGACATCACCTTATGTCATTATTAAGCCTTTTTCTTCATTTTCTTTTCCTTCCTCCACTACTCATTTTTAATTTAATTTCTAGTAATGTTTATTCATATTTTGAGTCATAATAATTATTTACTTAACTGGACAAGTCGGCCAAAAATCACCTCTAAAGGCGAAATGACCAAAATGCCCTCCGTTTGGCTTAACGGGTCAAAATTTGCTGTACCGATTGAAAAATTTTTCTAAATATTTTCTTGGCATTCTAATGCCATAGGAACCTCAATGACCCTTCTCTGGAGTCCCAAAAATTATTTTATAATTTTTCCCCCGGGTCTAGGGCTCCTCGTTGCGAGAACCGCAACTTCCCTCCGGTTACCCATCGCTTGGGCACCGGCTCGTTTTGCTTGGTTGTATTTTATTTCTAAAATTTTTACTAAATTTTTCTCATTAATATTTGAGTTAATTATGGTCCCTCACTTTGATTTGAATATTTTTCCGGACGTTCTAGCTGTCCGGACCGACACCGGTCACCGGAACAGTAGACTGTGCGGAATTGCTACCGGGAGGATGTTACAGGTATACCCATGTACATAGGTCTGATGTATGCATGTAATAATATGTATGTAAATTATTTGAGCAGTTGTAAATAAAAATTGTACGTTGAAGTTGTAAAGTGAATTATGAGTTATTTTGACTTGTAAAATTTGTATTATATTTCTTTTATCTCATCCTTTGAAAATACTGAAAAATTATTGTGGATTGAGTTGAGAAAAATATTGTGTTGAATTTTGTTGGAGTTGAGATTTGGAAAAATATTGAAGTGCTTTTTACAGGTTTTCTGAAGAACTGTTTTATCCAAAATACAGATGGCACTCTGCCAAAATTTTTACAAAAATTCCAAATAAGTCAAATGTGTTAGTTCTATCACTTCAGTTCACAAAAGTTTTTAACACCTGTAAATAGTGCTCACCACTGTGAAAGAAGTAAGAAAAGTTTTCAAAATCCCTTGTAGTGTATTTAATGGGTTATGTAACACCCTCACTGTAGCAATTCCGCACAGTCTACTGTTCCGGTGACCAGTATCGGTACGGACAGCTAGAACGTCCGGAAAAATATTTAAACTAAAGCGAGGAACCATAATTAACTCAAATATTAATAAGAAAAATTTAGTAAAAATTTTTGAAATAAAATACAACCAAGTCAAATGAGCCGGTGCCCAAGTGATGGGTAATCAGAGGAAAGTTGCGGTTCTCGCAACGAGGAGCCCTAGACCCGAGGAAAAAATTATAAAATAATTTTTGGGACTCCAGAGAAGGGTCATTGAGGTTCCTATGGCATTAGAATTCCAAGAAAATATTTAGAAAAATTTTTCAATCGGTACAGACAATTTTAACCCGTTAAGCCAAACGGAGGGCATTTTGGTCATTTCGCCTTCAGAGGTGATTTTTGGCTGACTTGTCCAGTTAAGTAAATAATTATTATGATCTAAAATATGAATAAATATTGCTAAAAATTAAATTGAAAATAAGTAGAGAAGAGAAGAAAAGAAAATGAAAGAAAATGCTAATTATGACATCATATGATGTCATTTAAATTTCCTCCACCAATCACAATTTGTTAAATTTATTAAAAGAGATAAAAGAGACCAAAAATATGAAAAACCAATCTGCATCTTCAACCTTGGGCAGCCTAAAAAACGTTGAGAGAGAGAGAGAGAAGAGGTTCCACCATTAAAGCTCCTTTGAGCTTCATTTCTCTCTTGTTTCCACTACTAAACCCTAACCCCTTTCATTAAACCTTGACCATATCACTTGGGGAAGCTTTTGGCAGCCAAGAAGAAGAAGGAAAGTGAAGTTTTAGCTTGAAGAAATCTGCCCTATAAGAGGTTAAAGTGAGGTTAGTGCTATCCTTTCACTCACACTCCTTTAATTCTTGTTAGAGCATTATTTTAAGTTAAGAAATTGTAAGAATTTGAAGTAAATTATATGTGTTAGGGCGTCTTCAATTTTTGGCAGCCTTAAGGAAGGATGTGTTTAATTGTTTTAATGAATTTAGAATGGATAGAAATGATGTTTAAGGTATGAATATGCATGGATGTTGAATTAGTGTGCTAATTGAGGTTTATGGGTAATTTAAATTGGACATTAGGATTTTGAGAAGTGAAACTTGGATTTAGCTTATGAAATTCTGAAAGAACATTATAAGGGTCAATTAGTGACCATTTTAGGTATGTTGACCATGAATTGGACTGAAAAATAGTATAGCCAAGTGAATGTGTAGGCTGCCTTCTTAGTGCAGCAGAGTGATTGAAATTTCAGTCCACTTGCACAGCCATAACTTTGGCTGTGTAGGTCCAATTGATTTTTGGAAAATTGGATATGAAACTAGGCTTATAATGGCACATTTTTTCTGAAGAAACCATGCCCAAAAGACCAAAGCAAGAGGACCAAAACTTGGCCCCAATCCGGATACCCTGCAAACAGCCCCTACAGCACTGTAGATATGGTCAATTGACCTGATATTTTTACAGCAACAAGTTACGACATAGAAAAACAACTTTCATGAAGAAACCTACCCCAAATTATGACCAGAACCTAACCCAAATGGCAGTCACAGTCACTGTTCAAACCTGCAACTCTGCAGATTTTGATTTGAGCAGTAATGTTTGGATGGATATAACTCTCTCTAGAAAACTCGGATTTAGGCGATTCTTGAACCGATGGAAACCTAAGGCATATTAGAACATTTCATATGAAGAAAGTTAGACCAAATTATGAACTTAACTTGGTCAAATTACTGACCAAAGTTGGACCAAAATCTGCCAAAACCCAAAAGTGCAGCATGAACAGTGCACGTGAACAGTAAACTTATTTTGGCCATAACTTGAGCTACAAAACTCCAAATGGAGTGATTCAAAAAAGGAAATTCAACTAGACAAGATAAGGAACCTTTTATATGAAGGAAGTTTTGTCAAATTCCAACAATAGATCGACCAATAGAACAGTGCAACTTCGGAGCACCAAAACCGAAAATTGGCAATTTTGCCAAAATGACCTAAGCTCTAAGAAAGTGACCAAGACCAATAAGTTTTAAATGCAAAATGTGGTACATTGGGAGTGTTAAAACCAATGCACCTATGATCTATGCAAAAGTCAACTTTTTGTTGACTATTGAAGTGAATAGTGACATAAAAACTTGAAATTCAAAAATTGAAGAATTCAAAAGTATAAAATGCCCTAGTAGGCCTAATGTGATTGGTTTGGATAGGTTGGCATGCCAATAGGGTTCTGATAGCAGTACTGCGTATGATGTATGGCTTCATTGCCATTCTGTGATGTGATAGCCTATGGCTATACTGATTATGATGTTTTACTTGGCTTTATGCCTTATTGCTTATATGGCTTATTAGCCATTCTGTTTGCACACCGGGAGACACATTGTGACTGATGGTGTGACGGCCCGAGGTACCTGGTACCCAGTGCTAGTTTACCCGTTTATCCAGTCCGGTCAATTTGTATAGGTTACTTGGGCATGGAAAAGTATAACTGTAATTGAACTGATTGTTAAAGAAAATACGAAAATTAAATATCAGAAATGATTACGATAGAATACAAAGAAAGTCAAGATCATGAAGAAAATAAATAAACAAAATGCATGAAGAAGTTAATATCATAAAACGTAATTAGCCCTCGACTAAACATTAAGTTGGTAATTATTCATTTCTTATGAACACAATAGCAAGGAAATTATTATTTTTATTTGCATATTATATTTTCTTGTATTATTGGCACCACTAAGCTTTATGCTTAGCGCGTCGCTTTTGCAACGCGTAGGTACTGAAGATTTGGATAGAGGGCCCAGACAGTTCTGCATAGTGTCCGTGTCACCTCACAGGCTACAGTGCATTGGTAGGACACTAGGTTTCATTTTGGTATTTTGTAACTAATGTTTATTTTCTCATATGTAATTGAACGTATGTAACATATTTTGATGTTCATGTAAATAATGAAAATTGTATTTGTGAATGGAAGAGTGAATGTCTATTTATGACTTGTACATGATTAACAAACGAGATGAATGATTGAGAAATGAATGTGAACTGAAAAATATTGAGATTTTGATAAATGGAGTTGAGATGAATGAATAAGAATATAGGAAGTGTTTTTCACAGGTCCCGAAGAACGGTTTTTTCCATTTTTAGCCGGTACTTTGCCGGATTTTCTATAAAATTCTCGGAACCTCAAATAAATTATAATTTTGATAAATGGCTTAAATAAATTATATTTCACAAGTTATATTCAAAAGGAAGAATAAAAATGAATTAAGATAAAATAGAGTGCTCGGCACACTGAGTTGCATAACTTGCTCGGCTACACTGTAGTCGGTAAGGGGTGTCACATTTAGTGGTATCAGAGCACGGTTTAGGCGTTTCTGGGCCTAGATTGAGTCCATACCATGCATTGCATTTGTAAGAGTCGAGGTGACACTATTGCAGATCTGTATTTCCCGTTTATTTTAGGTTAAGGTATGGAATAAGAAAGTGAAGAGACAATGAGATAGCGAATGGAGATGAGAAGCAGACTGTATTTAAGATGAAAAAGGATGAGTACAGAACTGTTTAATGATAGGATTGAGACTAAGGAGAAAGTGAAGTAGGATAACACGGAAAGGTAAAGAAATAAAGAGGTAGTAGCTACTCGGCTATTTACACTAGGTAAATTTCGAGGACGAAATTTAAATGAGAGGGGAAGAATTGTAACACCCTCACTGTAGCAATTCCGCACAGTCTACTGTTCCGGTGACCAGTATCGGTCCGGACAGCTAGAACTTCCGGAAAAATATTTAAACTAAAGCGAGGAACCATAATTAACTCAAATATTAATAAGAAAAATTTAGTAAAAATTTTAGAAATAAAATACAACCAAGTCAAATGAGCCGGTGCCCAAGTGATGGGTAATCAGAGGGAAGTTGCGGTTATCGCAACGAGGAGCCCTAAACCCGGGGGAAAAATTATAAAATAATTTTTGGGACTCCAGAGAATGGTCATTGAGGTTCCTATGGCATTAGAATGCCAAGAAAATATTTAGAAAAATTTTTCAATCGGTACAGACAATTTTGACCCGTTAAGCCAAACGGAGGGCATTTTGGTCATTTCGCCTTCAGAGGTGATTTTTGGCCGACTTGTCCAGTTAAGTAAATAATTATTATGATCTAAAATATGAATAAATATTGCTAAAAATTAAATTGAAAATGAGTAGAGAAGAGAAGAAAAGAAAATGAAAGAAAATGCTAATTATGACATCATATGATGTCATTTAAATTTCCTCCACCAATCACAATTTGTTAAACTTATTAAAAGAGATAAAAGAGACCAAAAATATGAAAAACCAATCTGCATCTTCAACCTTGGGTAGCCTAAAAAACGTTGAGAGAGAGAGAGAGAGAAGAGGTTCCACCATTAAAGCTCCTTTAAGCTTCATTTCTCTCTTGTTTCCACTACTAAACCCTAACCCCTTTCATTAAACCTTGACCATATCACTTGGAGAAGCTTTTGGCAGCCAAGAAGAAGAAGGAAAGTGAAGTTTTAGCTTGAAGAAATCTGCCCTACAAGAGGTTAAAGTGAGGTTAGTGCTATCCTTTCACTCACACTCCTTTAATCCTTGTTAGAGCATCATTTTAAGTTAAGAAATTGTAAGAATTTGAAGTAAATTATATATGTTAGGGCATCTTCAATTTTTGGCAGCCCTAAGGAAGGATGTGGTTGATTTTTTTAATGAATTTAGAATGGATAGAAATGATGTTTAAGGTATGAATATGCATGGATGTTGAATTAGTGTGCTAATTGAGGTTTATGGGTAATTTAAATTGGACATTAGGGTTTTGACAAGTGAAACTTGGATTTAGCTTATGAAATAGTGAAAGAACATTATAAGGGTCAATTAGTGACCATTTTAGGCATGTTGACCATGAATTGGACTGAAAAATAGTATAGCCAAGTGAATGTGTAGGCTGCCTTCTTAGTGCAGCAGAGTGACTAAAATTTCAGTCCACTTGCACAGCCATAACTTTGGCTGTGTAGGTCCAATTTATTTTTGGCCAATTGGAAATGAAACTAGGCTTATAATGGCACATTTCTGCTGAAGAAACCATGCCCAAAAGACCAAAGCAAGAGGACCAAAACTTGGCCCCAATTCGAATACCCTGAAAACAGCCCCTGCAGAAATGACTAAATGAATAGTAACTGTTCATTTGGCCATAACTCACTGTAGATATGGTCAATTGACCTGAAATTTTTACAACAACAAGTTAAGACATAGAAAAACAACTTTCATGAAGAAACCTACCCCAAATTATGACCAGAACCTAACCCAAATGGCAGTCACAGTCACTGTTCAAACCTGCAACTCTGCAGATTTTGATTTGAGCAGTAATGTTTGGATGGCTATAACTCTCTCTAGAAAACTCAGATTTAGGCGATTCTTGAACCGATGGAAACCTAAGGCATAGTAGAACATTTCATATGAAGAAAGTTAGACCAAATTATGAACTTAACTTGGTCAAATTATCACCAAAGTTGGACCAAAATCGCCAAAACCCAAAAGTGCAAAGATGAATAGTGCACGTGAACAGTAAACTTATTTTGGCCATAACTTGAGCTACAAAACTCCAAATGGAGTGATTCCAAAAAGGAAATTCAACTAGACAAAATAAGGAACATTTTCTATGAAGGAAGTTTTGTCAAATTCCAACAGTAGATCGACCAATAGAACAGTGCAACTTCGGAGCACCAAAACCGAAAATTGGCAATTTTGCCAAAATGACCTAAGCTCTGAGAAAGTGACTAAAACCAATAAGTTTTAAATGCAAAATGTGGTACATTGGGAGTGTTAAAACCAATGCACCTATGATCTATGCAAAAGTCAACTTTTTGTTGACTATTGAAGTGAATAGTGACATAAAAACTTGAAATTTAAAAATTGAAGAATTCAAAAGTATCAAATGCCCTAGTAGGCCTAATGTGATTGGTTTGGATAGGTTGGCATGCCAATAGGGTTCTGATAGCAGTACTGCGTATGATGTATGGCTTCATTGCCATTCTGTGATGTGATAGCCTATGGCTATACTGATTATGATGTTTTACTTGGCTTTATGCCTTATTGCTTATATGGCTTATTAACCATTCTGTTTGCACACCGGGAGACACATTGTGACTGATGGTGTGACGGCCCGAGGTACCTGGTACCCAGTGCTAGTTTACCCGTTTATCCAGTCCGGTCAATTTGTATAGGTTACTTGGGCATGGAAAAGTATAACTGTAATTGAACTGATTGTTAAAGAAAATACGAAAATTAAATATCAGAAATGATTACGATAGAATACAAAGAAAGTCAAGATCATGAAGAAAATAAATAAACAAAATGCATGAAGAAGTTAATATCATAAAACGTAATTAGCCCTCGACTAAACATTAAGTTGGTAATTATTCATTTCTTATGAACACAATAGCAAGGAAATTATTATTTTTATTTGCATATTATATTTTCTTGTATTATTGGCACCACTAAGCTTTATGCTTAGCGCGTCGCTTTTGCAACGCGTAGGTAATCAAGATTTGGATAGAGGGCACAGCATAGTTGCATAGTGTCCGTGTCACCTCACAAAGCTGATGCATTGGTAGGACACTAGGTTTCATTTTGGTATTTTGTAACTAATGTTTATTTTCTCATATGTAATTGAACGTATGTAACATATTTTGATGTTCATGTAAATAATGAAAATTGTATTTGTGAATGGAAGAGTGAATGTCTATTTATGACTTGTACATGATTAACAAACGAGATGAATGATTGAGAAATGAATGTGAACTGAAAAATATTGAGATTTTGATAAATGGAGTTGAGATGAATGAATAAGAATATAGGAAGTGTTTTTCACAGGTCCCGAAGAACGGTTTTTTCCATTTTTAGCCGGTACTTTGCCGGATTTTCTATAAAATTCTCGGAACCTCAAATAAATTATAATTTTGATAAATGGCTTAAATAAATTATATTTCACAAGTTATATTCAAAAGGAAGAATAAAAATGAATTAAGATAAAATAGAGTGCTCGGCACACTGAGTTGCATAACTTGCTCGGCTACACTGTAGTCGGTAAGGGGTGTCACATTTAGTGGTATCAGAGCACGGTTTAGGCGTTTCTGGGCCTAGATTGAGTCCATACCATGCATTGCATTTGTAAGAGTCGAGGTGACACTATTGCAGATCTGTATTTCCCGTTTATTTTAGGTTAAGGTATGGAATAAGAAAGTGAAGAGACAATGAGATAGCGAATGGAGATGAGAAGCAGACTGTATTTAAGATGAAAAAGGATGAGTACAGAACTGTTTAATGATAGGATTGAGACTAAGGAGAAAGTGAAGTATGATAACACGGAAAGGTAAAGAAATAAAGAGGTAGTAGCTCCTCGGCTATCTACACTGGGTAAATTTCGAGGACGAAATTTAAATGAGAGGGGAAGAATTGTAACACCCTCACTGTAGCAATTCCGCACAGTCTACTGTTCCGGTGACCAGTATCGGTCCGGACAGCTAGAACTTCCGGAAAAATATTTAAACTAAAGCGAGGAACCATAATTAACTCAAATATTAATAAGAAAAATTTAGTAAAAATTTTAGAAATAAAATACAACCAAGTCAAATGAGCCGGTGCCCAAGTGATGGGTAATCAGAGGGAAGTTGCGGTTATCGCAACGAGGAGCCCTAAACCCGGGGGAAAAATTATAAAATAATTTTTGGGACTCCAGAGAATGGTCATTGAGGTTCCTATGGCATTAGAATGCCAAGAAAATATTTAGAAAAATTTTTCAATCGGTACAGACAATTTTGACCCGTTAAGCCAAACGGAGGGCATTTTGGTCATTTCGCCTTCAGAGGTGATTTTTGGCCGACTTGTCCAGTTAAGTAAATAATTATTATGATCTAAAATATGAATAAATATTGCTAAAAATTAAATTGAAAATGAGTAGAGAAGAGAAGAAAAGAAAATGAAAGAAAATGCTAATTATGACATCATATGATGTCATTTAAATTTCCTCCACCAATCACAATTTGTTAAACTTATTAAAAGAGATAAAAGAGACCAAAAATATGAAAAACCAATCTGCATCTTCAACCTTGGGTAGCCTAAAAAACGTTGAGAGAGAGAGAGAGAGAAGAGGTTCCACCATTAAAGCTCCTTTAAGCTTCATTTCTCTCTTGTTTCCACTACTAAACCCTAACCCCTTTCATTAAACCTTGACCATATCACTTGGAGAAGCTTTTGGCAGCCAAGAAGAAGAAGGAAAGTGAAGTTTTAGCTTGAAGAAATCTGCCCTACAAGAGGTTAAAGTGAGGTTAGTGCTATCCTTTCACTCACACTCCTTTAATCCTTGTTAGAGCATCATTTTAAGTTAAGAAATTGTAAGAATTTGAAGTAAATTATATGTGTTAGGGCATCTTCAATTTTTGGCAGCCCTAAGGAAGGATGTGGTTGATTTTTTTAATGAATTTAGAATGGATAGAAATGATGTTTAAGGTATGAATATGCATGGATGTTGAATTAGTGTGCTAATTGAGGTTTATGGGTAATTTAAATTGGACATTAGGGTTTTGACAAGTGAAACTTGGATTTAGCTTATGAAATAGTGAAAGCACATTATAAGGGTCAATTAGTGACCATTTTAGGCATGTTGACCATGAATTGGACTGAAAAATAGTATAGCCAAGTGAATGTGTAGGCTGCCTTCTTAGTGCAGCAGAGTGACTAAAATTTCAGTCCACTTGCACAGCCATAACTTTGGCTGTGTAGGTCCAATTTATTTTTGGCCAATTGGAAATGAAACTAGGCTTATAATGGCACATTTCTGCTGAAGAAACCATGCCCAAAAGACTAAAGCAAGAGGACCAAAACTTGGCCCCAATCCGAATACCCTGAAAACAGCCCCTGCAGAAATGACTAAATGAATAGTAACTGTTCATTTGGCCATAACTCACTGTAGATATGGTCAATTGACCTGAAATTTTTACAACAACAAGTTAAGACATAGAAAAACAACTTTCATGAAGAAACCTACCCCAAATTATGACCAGAACCTAACCCAAATGGCAGTCACACATCGCTCAAACTCGCAACTCTGCAGATTTTGATTTGAGCAGTAATGTTTGGATGGCTATAACTCTCTCTAGAAAACTCGGATTTAGGCGATTCTTGAACCGATGGAAACCTAAGGCATAGTAGAACATTTCATATGAAGAAAGTTAGACCAAATTATGAACTTAACTTGGTCAAATTACTGACCAAAGTTGGACCAAAATCTGCCAAAACCCAAAAGTGCAGCATGAATAGTGCACGTGAACAGTAAACTTATTTTGGCCATAACTTGAGCTACAAAACTCCAAATGGAGTGATTCCAAAAAGGAAATTCAACTAGACAAAATAAGGAACATTTTCTATGAAGGAAGTTTTGTCAAATTCCAACAGTAGATCGACCAATAGAACAGTGCAACTTCGGAGCACCAAAACCGAAAATTGGCAATTTTGCCAAAATGACCTAAGCTCTGAGAAAGTGACTAAAACCAATAAGTTTTAAATGCAAAATGTGGTACATTGGGAGTGTTAAAACCAATGCACCTATGATCTATGCAAAAGTCAACTTTTTGTTGACTATTGAAGTGAATAGTGACATAAAAACTTGAAATTTAAGAATTGAAGAATTCAAAAGTATCAAATGCCCTAGTAGGCCTAATGTGATTGGTTTGGATAGGTTGGCATGCTAATAGGGTTCTGATAGCAGTACTGCGTATGATGTATGGCTTCATTGCCATTCTGTGATGTGATAGCCTATGGCTATACTGATTATGATGTTTTACTTGGCTTTATGCCTTATTGCTTATATGGCTTATTAGCCATTCTGTTTGCACACCGGGAGACACATTGTGACTGATGGTGTGACGGCCCGAGGTACCTGGTACCCAGTGCTAGTTTACCCGTTTATCCAGTCCGGTCAATTTGTATAGGTTACTTGGGCATGGAAAAGTATAACTGTAATTGAACTGATTGTTAAAGAAAATACGAAAATTAAATATCAGAAATGATTACGATAGAATACAAAGAAAGTCAAGATCATGAAGAAAATAAATAAACAAAATGCATGAAGAAGTTAATATCATAAAACGTAATTAGCCCTCGACTAAACATTAAGTTGGTAATTATTCATTTCTTATGAACACAATAGCAAGGAAATTATTATTTTTATTTGCATATTATATTTTCCTGTATTATTGGCACCACTAAGCTTTATGCTTAGCGCATCGCTTTTGCAACGCGTAGGTACTGAAGATTTGGATAGAGGGCCTGCACAGTTTCTGCATAGTGTCCGTGTCACCTCACAGGCTACAGTGCATTGGTAGGACACTAGGTTTCATTTTGGTATTTTGTAACTAATGTTTATTTTCTCATATGTAATTGAACATATGTAACATATTTTGATGTTCATGTAAATAATGAAAATTGTATTTGTGAATGGAAGAGTGAATGTCTATTTATGACTTGTACATGATTAACAAACGAGATGAATGATTGAGAAATGAATGTGAACTGAAAAATATTGAGATTTTGATAAATGGAGTTGAGATGAATGAATAAGAATATAGGAAGTGTTTTTCACAGGTCCCGAAGAACGGTTTTCTCCATTTTTAGCCGGTACTTTGCCGGATTTTCTATAAAATTCTTGGAACCTCAAATAAATTATAATTTTGATAAATGGCTTAAATAAATTATATTTCACAAGTTATATTCAAAAGGAAGAATAAAAATGAATTAAGATAAAATAGAGTGCTCGGCACACTGAGTGGCATAACTTGCTCGGCTACACTGTAGTCGGGTAAGGGGTGTCACAGGTTATCAGTAGACGGAGTTGATAATTCATTAGGTATACTACGAGATCATGTCACGCCTTACAGAGGGGTAAGGTGTGACAAATAGATCAAACTATCCTATCCCTTATCCTTTTCGAATTCACTGATATCCGAACTTATTCTGATTACAATATCCATTAACAATTACTAACAGTAACATCTCTCCCTTCATCTAGAGCAATTCTATTGCTGTAACTTACTTTTACGTCCTCTTGCTTTACATTAAATAGGCTCGCCAATTAGCTTTATAATTTATGGTGTGTCAGGAAATACTTTTCGCCGATAAACTCTTCCAAAACTAATTTCACTTATTATCACAATCCCAATCCTAAAGGACTAATCACTAATGCATGAAAATTTATTTCCCTAACCTCCTGTCCTAGCGGACTTGTTACCAGGACCTCAAAGTCCATTTTTGTACATGGAATAGCAATGCAATCAATGATGCTAGCACTCACATAAGAATGGGTAGAACCCGGATCAAATAACACAAACACATCTTGGTTAAAAGTTGAGAAGGTACCAGCCACAACATCAGATGTCTCGGCCTCTTCCCTCTGTCTCATTGCATAGACTCTGACCGGAGCACTGTCTTGCTCTGAATGTTTCATTGTACCTTGGCTGCCTGCTGGGCTACCTCTACCCCTGCCTCTACCTCTACTGGGTGGTTGTGAACTTCTAGTGACAGGGCTCTGGACTAACCCTTCTGCAGTAGTAGGAGGTGGTCCAACTCTACGACTACTGGTGCAGTCCTTGGCAAAGTGTCCTGTGCCTCCACAGTTATAACAGGCTCCAATAGCCTTATAGCATATCCCACCATGATATCTTCCATAATTTTCACATTGGCGGGAATGGTAGGAATCTCCAGTGCTCTGCTGACCAGATAGAGGAGGTTTCTGTTGAAGGAACGGAAGCGTGAAAAACACAAGTTTATACCATTGAATTCAAAAATTTTCACCTAGGGTCACATGCATCATGCAAGATTTATTTTTATCTATTTGATTTCAATGATAAACAACATATTAAAACTCTTTTAATATGTTTTTGGATCTGTATTTGCCATTTAAGATTTTAAAATTAATCAGATTAATTTTAGAACCCTAGATTAAATCAATAACGATTACACTAACCTCTTGATGCACTGCAGCGTGTCTGCGCCTTTGAGATTCGTCTTCAGGACACCAGATGTTGTCCCTCTAGCTTGTCCACACCAAGAACACCTATGGCAGCCCTTTAATAGCCTCTAAAGCTTTTTCTATTAATTAAAAATTCAAGTTCTGCCTTTTAAGAGATTAGAGATGTAAACAGGACACTAGAAACAATTCCTAGTGTTCTTAATTCAAGAGATTGATGGCTAATCTCTTTGAATTGATAAGAGATGAAGAAGAAGAGATAAAAACCCTCAAAGTGGCGTGACAAAGGAGAGGAGTGGCTACTGGTTGTATTTTGTTTTCTCATAACAACACTTAAATAGCTAGGTTAACACATTAAACCATTGCCACATGTCACCATTTGATTAGCTCTAGGTTTAAGTGACCCAATCACATTGTGCCAAGTGTCAAACCTATATTTAATCCTAATTTTAATCATCTTACATGATTAAAAAAAAAACATTTGGCAAGCTTATGTGTAATCCCATGTGTCACCATCTCATGGTCCCACGTGTCACACTGCAAAATGACCAAAATGCCCCTGTGTCTTAATTATGAGTTCTTAACGCAAAATAATTATTTTCTTCTTCTAATTAATTTATATCAAATATAAATTAATTAATTAATCTCTATTAATTAATTTCTCATTAATTAAATTCATATTTAAACACTTTAAATATAAATTTAACTTATATTATACATCCAATAATCTATACTTGGTTTCAAGTCATGCTAGGGACTTTGCAATTTAATTGCAAACCAAACCTATTTAATTAATCAATTAAACTCTTTAATTAATTAATTAAATCATATTTAATTAGGTGATAACTTGTGTATATGTGTGACTTACTAGGCTCATCACTAACTGGCAATGAGACATGATATCAACTCTTAATATCATCAGAACTCTTTCTTACCATAAATGATTTCTCTAAATCATTTTATGAACCTCATAGACCATGGTTAACACCTAGCATAGCATGCCATGGCCACCCAATTAGTAATAAGGTTTACCTTAAATGAAACTATAATCATATGTTACCATGCACTAGAATCTCTCTGTTACAAAATCCCAACTCAAGCTAGAGTCATGGTTTATGTCAAACTCCATTTGCTATGAATATTATGTTCTCTTTTAATTCAAGTTCTTGATTAAAAAGATTTTTCTCATTAGAAACTCTTTTTTGAATAAATCTATCTGTCCTGGCCAGTAACTTGAAACATCAAGAACAATTAAATGAACATAGGATTTTATCTCTATTTACTTAGAGGAACAGATTCCATCTTGATCAACACCTACCTCCATATATAACTAGTAGGAGCAAACACATGCCCATATACCCATACATAGCACAAGTATGAAAGCAGTATCAAACTCAAACTACATATATACAAGATAACTGTGCTATCTCAGGTCTAAAGATTATACGCACTGATATGATTTATGACAAAACATTGACAAGAGTAAACTCCATGTGTTTATCATAAATGTCACTGGTTCGGCCTACTTATCATTTATAAGTGCCTATCATGTTTGTCATATGGCATGAGACTCACCATTCCATCTTATTTATATCTCATATAAATAACTTGGGAACAAACATGAATACAATCTTTCTGGATAAGTCATGTCCTTATTATGAAGTATCCTCGATTGTGAACCTATTTATGATACTTTGTGCTAGAAATATTGTCACTCATATTCTTAACAACTTAAGAATAATATTTCTAACAAAATATCAATGGACCTTTTCTATTACACATAAATATATTATGTAAACGGAAAAGTGGAAATGCCTTTTATTAATAAAATTATGTACAAGATACATACTAAATGATATGCTCTAGGGCATACTACTAACATCTGTCCTGAATGTCTTCCCCTACCAGATTTCTTGCCACCTCTGCCATGTCCCTCATAGTTCTTCCTCTTTCCAGTAGGACCACTGGAACTCTGTTCTACTGATTTTCCCTCTTTCTCTGTCTTCTTTCATTTCTTTTTCTCAGGAGCAGCTTCAGACTCAATTCTTTCTAACTCTAGAGCTTGAGAAATAAGTTCAGAGAAGTTAGTGTGTTTGAAGCCGACTACTTGTAGTCTGATACTGGGCTTCAAGCCGGTTTCAAACCTCTTGTATCTCTCCCTGCTGGTAGCAAGTAAACTTACTGCATAATGGCTCAGGCGGGAAAATTCTCTTTCATACTCAGCCACTGATCTGTTCCTCGCACTTAGGAATTCTTGTAACTTCTGGTCTACATAAGCATCAGGGACATATTTCTGTCTGAATTCCCTAAGAAAGTCATTCCATGTTAGCAGTGCAGGTTCTACTAGACTGTGGGGAATGGTTTTCCACCAGTCATAAGCATCCCCCTGTAGTAAGGACACTGAGTATTCAAATCTGAGCTCCTTTGTACAATATAGCTTCTTGAACACCCTATCCATCCTCTCTAACCATTGTTCAGCTTCTAGAGGATCTACTGTCCCCTTAAACTCTGTAGCCCCATATTTCATCAATTTGTCATACTGCCTAGTAGGAGACTGTGGTTGTACCACTGGTGTCTGTATTGGGACTTGAGTAGGTACATTACCAGCCATTTGTTGAAACATTGTAGCCATCTGCTTGCGAATCGAGCGAAAACTACTGATGCTGCGGGTGGTGCAGCTGAACCACTGACATTATGTAGGCCTGGGGCATCCCCTTGCACCTCAGCCTCAATAGATTGATCGACTAAATGATCACCCTCTTCCATAGTCAATACGAGGATTTTAGATCTCCTGAACTAATAACACAAGGAGATTTCCTCCCGTTAGTGCATATTTATAATGTAATGTACTGTATGTATCAAACAATAATATTAAGCAGTTGTACTATGAAGAAAGAATATACAAATAACAGGTGAAAACAGAATTTAAAAACTTTGCTCTGATACCACTAAAACATGTAACACCCTACCCCTCTGTAAGGCATAACATGATCCCGTAGTATACCTAATGAATTACCAACTCCGTCTACTGATAACCCATTAAATACACTACAAGGGATTTTAAAAACTTTTCTTACTTCTTTTATAGTGGTGAGCACTATTTACAGGTGTTAAAAACTTTTTTTAACTGAAGTGATAGAACTGACACATTTGACTTATTTGGAATTTCTGTAAAAATTTTGGCAGAGTGCCATCTGTAATTTGGATAAAACAGTTCTTCAGAAAACCTGTAAAAAGCACTTCAATATATTTTCCAAATCTCAAATCCAACATTTTTCTCAACACAACATGTTTCTCAACTCAAATCTGCTGTGATTTTTCAAAGACTGAGATAAAAGAAATATAATACAATTTTTACAAGCCAAAATAACTCATAATTTACTTCACAATGTCAATGTACAATTTTAATTTACAACTGCTCAAAACCTAAAACAATATGTACATACAGTGATCGTACATTACTGCACAAAATACAAAATGTGGTATACTCGTTATACCTGAAAATCTCTCACTGGAGGTAATAGCAGCCTAGTCTGCTGCCCTGTCTGTCTGTCTACCTGCGACAGAAATAAAAAGCTATCGCTGAGATAATGTCTCAGTGGTGCACAACATTAACCAAATACAAATTTAAATCACAATTCATAATTCAAATAAATAGTGGATATTTAAAAACCATAGTTAAATTCAAGACAATACTGTCATAAGGAATTTAACACAATATCACAATAAATCTCAGTAATCAAAACATAGTTAAATTCAAAAGACAGTAAATGTCAATAAGAATTTAAACTTCATTTCACAAATTATCAAATCGCATAACAACACAATTTAGTCGAATAATTTAAGAATACAGTGTTGCCAATTCATTCACAACTTAAGCCATGACACAAATTTCCGATAAATGCCGCGTTGTACACCACGACAAAGCAATCACAACCCCACTAATCAAAATCAATGAGGAAGGGAGCTAGCTATATAATGAGTACTCATTCGATCACCTCAACTGGTAAACCAGAGAGGGAGGAAAATAAACGATCACGACTCCATAAATGGAGAAGGAAAATAAACGATCACAACCCCATAAATGGAGAAGGAATGATATCATACTGTCGTGCTAAGTGTGAACACAAAATCAATTCCAAACATTTTATTCAAATGATTCGTGAGAATCCAATAAATTCCAAAGTTATAATTTCATTCACAAAATGGCAACACAATTCATAATTATCTTTAATTTCCATAAAAACCATTTACAGTGCTTTTCAATCAATAGTATCCATCAAACCATTTACAATGCTTTTCAAGCAATAAATATCCATTCAAACACATTTCCACAATTTAAAACAATAATGTACAAATAGTCATAATTCATTTCAATTGAAAAATTCAAAAGAAATACTGTTGTGCACAAGCACAATTTAAATCAATAACATACAATTAATCATATGAAATCTTATTCAGAGTAAAATCAGTTGAAAACTAGTTGTGCACAAACACAATTTAAATCAATAACATACAATTAATCATATGAAATCTTATTCAGAGTAAAATCCATTGAAAACTAGTTGTGCACAAACCTCGATGGTATGTCTCCTGATGACTCAGTGTTTCCTTCCCTTTTCCTGAGTCTTTGGTAACTGAGAAACACAATTTGAAGTGTTTCAGTACTAAATTAAATTGTCTCTAATGATAATGTTCGATAAGTAATTCACTGAAGGCTATTATTTGCTTAATCACCTAATATACCGACCTTAGATGCGTTTTAGGTAAATTAGGTTTTTCTGTCATTAATATGTCACATTCGATAGGGTTTTAGGGTTGGTACGTTTTACCAAACTCATTTCCTTGTTTAGTGCATTTTAATGCTACTTACTGGATTCCGGGATACTAGTTTGACCTAGTCGGACGACCTAGTTCCCTCTGTTTTCGGATTTCGGTCAAAACTAAAAACTTGTAGATCTATGTCTTATTGCACGCGGGGCAAAATTTCAGGTCATTCTGAGTTATGTAGACCAAGTTATGGTCATTTTACTATTGCTGGTCAAATGGCATCAAATTAGGTCATTTTAGGTCAATTTGGTCAACTTTGGTTCGGCCAGTTTTTTGACCCGAAATTGTGCAAGCTGTTTGACTTGCTTATGTTCATTTATGGGCTTTGGTGTCTTCATAAGACTTGCAGGTATGGGTCCTAACTATTCATGGTTAAAATTTCAGGTCAATTGGACCTGTTTTGAGTGAGCTATGGCCTAAACACTAACTGCTGCCAAATTGGTCAGTTTTTAGGTTTCAATTGCACTTAATCCGAATTGGTCATTTTTCATGTCACCTTGCAAGCAGAATTTTGGTATGCTTTCTCAATGAAAGTTGGCACATTTTGTGCCTAGTTTCACCTCCAATTGGTCTCATACCAATTGAAGTTACACATTTAAAGTTATAGGTTAAAATGCATGCTGCCCTTAATTACCTTGCTTAAACATACATCAATGACACATTCACCTTACTATATGTCCACTTCCCTTACCAATTCTGTTTTGGTACATTACCAAAACCATATACCACTTCACTTTAAAGTCACTTTGGGCAGATTACACACATCCTCAATACACCAAATAAACTCAAATTTACAAAGTCTAAGTACAATCACATATACACCTAATCATTACTCATTCTTACATACACTTTACACAACCAACCTATATACATATCCATCAATCCTCAATGTCAATATTCTGCCAATACCTTCATGAACTCATACATTTATCAAAGTGTCCCAAGGCTGCCGAAATGTTCTACAATGCCAAAGTGTCCCACAATTCGTCAATCTCCAATTTAAGTGCACAATCACCACATTTTCATGGAAATAACTTACTAGGATATTAAATCCCTCTACTCAACATGAATTTACATCAAATATATGTAATAATAAATCATTAAATACATAACTCCATGGCTGTCCAAAATGGACGTATCAATAACTCCTTAAACTTGAAAATTTTCTTCACAAATCCAACACCCATAACATGTACACAAAGTTTAACAAAGCAATATTCAAAAATGTAAACTTACCTATGGTTGGAACTTGCTAAACCTTGATTAAACTTCATGATTTTGGTATCGAGCTCTTCCTTATGATGTGTAGACAATCTTTAATGAAGAGCCCTAAATGATTGGAAGTGAAATGAGGAGGTTAGGTGAGCTTGAGAGAAAACGGCAATGGAGGTCTTTTAATTCTTCATTTCGGCAAGGTTTGGTGATTTGGAGAAGATGAAGTTTCTGATGGTGTAATGGAATTACAGCTGCCCCATTTTGCTTTTAGTTTATTCATTAGTGGCCCACTCACACAATTTAATCATTTAATAAGTTAAATTCCCACTTATTCCACATTAAACCCTTAATTCTTGCTATTCACTTTAGGCACCACCAAATTAATTTTTCATTTTATTTTCTAAGTGTAATATTATTTATTTTTAATGGACATTTAGGTCAAAAGACAATTCGGGATGTCGATTGACCATAATGCCCCTGTTCGGGTTGCATTCCCGATTTTTCGGTAACACCGGGTTTTGTCTGTTTTTCGATTTCTCACTTTTCCTTGTACTAATAATTTAATTTTTTTTTTTGATATTTCTAATGATATTCCTACTTCAATTGATGTCTCTTCAAGTCCTAAAAATATTTTCCAGGGTTCCCCGCGGTCCAAGGCTAGTTAACGGTCCACGTCGTGACTTCCCGGTGCGGTCACCCATCGCCAGGGTTCTCGGCTCGCTTAACTTGGTTACCTTTCTTTTCTATTATTTTTCCTTTGTTTTTCTTGTATTTTCTTTTCTTGTATTTCATTATTTTATGTCTCCTCACTCATAACGAAGTGTAGTTCTAGGCATCCTAGCTGTCCGGACAACACTGGTCACCGGAATAGTAGAACGCACTACCGAACTTAGGAGTGTTACATTTAATCAATCATTTAATTCACCATTTACAAGCACAAATAAACTGCCTTCAAAGTGTTTCCATGGCTGCCAAAAGTACACATCCCCATTCAACATCAAACCTCAAAATTTTCTCCATAATTCAAGTACCCATATCCTCCTTACTAACTTTAATGAAGCACTAACCAAAAACATAAACTTACCACTTTGGAAACTCTTCAAAATCTCTCCAAAACTTGGTCTTCTTGTTGCCTATCTACTGCCCAAGTGATGTAGAGCAATTTTAGTGAAGGAAGGTTGAGGTTTCCATGGTTGGATCATGGGTAGATGAAGGTGGAAAAATGGGGCGGCCATGGGAGCTTCAATGGGAGTTATTTTCGGCTGGTGTTGAAATGAGGTTGAAGATGAAGTTTAAATCTGTCCAAATGCATTATAAAGGTGTCCCACAATGTGAGTTAGTGGACCATTAACTTTAGGAAATTACTTATTTAATTAAAGTTACCAAATTTGCAAAATTTGCCACATTATTTCCACTTTTATATTATGTACTATATTTTTATTTTTCATTGCATTTTCAAAGTTTAATATCATTTATTTTTAATAGACATTTAGGTCAAAAGATAACTTGGGGTGTCAAATGACCACAATGCCCCTGTTCAGGTTGCATTCCCGATTTTTCGATAATACCGGGTTTTGTCCGTTTTTCGATTTCTCACTTTTCTTTGTACTAATTAATTAATTTTTCTTTGATATTTCTAATGGCATTTATACTTCAATTGATGTCTCTATAAGTCTTAAAAATATTTTCCAGGGTTCCCCGCGGTCCAGGGCTAGTCAACGGTCCACGCCGTGACTTCCCGGTGCGATCACCCATCGCTAGGGTTCTCGGCTCGCTTAACTTGGTTACATTTCTTTGCTATTATTTTTCCTTTGTTTTTCTTGTATTTTCTTTTCTTGTATTTCATTATTTTATGTCTCCTCAATCATAACGAAGTGCAGTTCTAAGCATCCTATGTTAGTAGTATGCCCTAGAGCATATCATTTACTATGTATCTTATACATATTTTATTAATAAAAGGCATTTCCACTTTTCCGTTTACATAAGATATTTATGTGTAATAGAAAAGGTCCATTGATATTTTGTTAGAAATATTATTCTTAAGTTGTTAAGAATATGAGTGACAATATTTCTAGTACAAAATATCATAAATAGGTTCACGATCGAGGATACATCATAATAAGGACATGACTTATCCAGAAAGATTGTATTCATGTTTGTTCCCAAGTTATTTATATGAGATATAAATAAGATGGAATGGTGAGTCTCATGCCATATAACAAACATGATAGGCACTTATAAATGATAAGTAGGCCGAACCAGTGACACTTATGACAAGCACATGGAGTTTACTCTTGTCAATGTTTTGTCATAAATCATATCTATGCATATAATCTTTAGACCTAAGATAGCTCAGTTATCTTGTATATAGGTAGTTTGAGTTTGATACTGCTTTCATACTTGTATTGTGTATGGGTATATGGGCATGTGTTGGCTCCTACTAGTTATATATGGAGGTAGGTGTTGATCAAGATGGAATCTGTTCCTCTAAGTAAATAGAGATAAAATCCTATGTTCATTTAATTGTTCTTGATGTTTCAAGTTCCTGGCCAGGACAGATAGATTTGTTCAGAAAGGAGTTTCTGATGAGAAAATCTTTTTAATCAATAACTGGAATTAAAAGAGAACATAATATTCATAGCAAATGGAGTTTGACATAAACCATGACTCCAGCTTGAGTTGGGATTTTGTAACAGAGAGATTCTAGTGCATGGTAACATATGATTATAGGTTCATTTAAGGTAAACCTTATTACTAATTGGGTGGCCATGGCATGCTATGCTAGGTGTTAACCATGGTCTATGAGGTTCATAAAATGATTTAGAGAAATCATTTATGGTAAGAAAGAGTTCTGATGATATTAAGAGTTTATATCATGTCTCATTGCTAATTAGTGATGAGCCTAGTAAGTCACACACATACACAAGTTATCACCTAATTAAATATGATTTAATTAATTAATTAAAGAGTTTAATTGATTAATTAAATAGGTTTAGTTTGCAATTAGTTTGCAAAGTCCCTAGCATGACTTGAAACCAAATCTTGATTATTGGATGTATAATATAAGTTAAATTTATATTTAAAGTGTTTAAATATGAATTTAATTAATGAGAAATTAATTAATAGAGATTAATTAATTAATTTATATTTGATATAAATTAATTAGAAGAAGAAAAATAATTATTTTGGGCTGAGAACTCAAAATTAAGACACAGGGGCATTTTGGTCATTTTGCTGTGTGACACGTGGCACCATGAGATGGTGACACGTGGCACCATGAGATGGTGACACATGGCATAACACATAAACTTGCCAAATGTTTTTTTTAATCATGTAAGATGATTAAAATCAAGATTACATATAGGTTTGACACTTGGCACAATGTGATTGGGTCACTTAAACCTAGAGCTAATCAAAGGGTGACATGTGGCAAGGGTTTAATATGTTAACCTAGCTATTTAAGTGTTGTTATGAGAAAATAAAATACAACCAGCAGCCACACTCCTTGGTCACGCCATTTTGCAGCCCTCCCTCTATTCTTCTGCATCTCTCATCAATTCATAGAGATTAGCCATCAATATCTTGAATTAAGAACGCTATAAATTGTTTCTAGTGTCCTGTTTACATCACTAATCTCTTAAAAGGCAGAACTTGAATTTCTAATTAATAGAAAAGGCTTTAGAAGCTGTTCAAGGGCTGCCATAGGTGTTCTTGGTGTGGACCAGCTAGAGGGACAACATCTGGTGTCCTGAAGACGAATCTCAAAGGCGCAGACACGCTACAGTGCATCAAGAGGTTAGTGTAATCGTTATTGATTTAATATAGGGTTCTAAAATTAATCTGATTAATTTTAAAATCTTAAATAGCTAATACAGATCCAAAAACATATTAAAAGAGTTTTAATATATTGTTTATCATTGAAATCAAATAGATAAAAATAAATCTTGCATGGTGCATGTGACCCTAGGTGAAAATTTTTGAATTCAATGGTATAAACTTATGTTTTTCACACTTCCGTTCCTTCAATTGGTATCAGAGCCACTATATTTGCCATTTAGATTGTTGATTATATGATTTAATTGTGTGATTTGATCATGAGATGATTGATCCATTGCTAGTTGGATCAAGCGGTGTGGCGGCATGCTTGATGAACTCCAACATGGTGCGCATGGCTTTGGAAGATCATGGTGCGCATGGTTGTTATTAAATTCTGCAATTGTTGCATGATGAAAGGTTCATCATATGACTAATTAAAATGTTTAATTAGGATTTTTAATCACACAATTAAATTATGATTCAAATCAGAATTTTAAAAATTGTTTAAATTATGATTCAAATCTGAATTTTAAAAGTTGTTTGAATGTGATTCAAATCTGAATTTTTAAAGTTGTTCGAATCATATTTAAATCTGATTTTTTAAAATTGATTGAATAAAATTCATATCTGATTTTTTAAAACATGTTTGAATGTGATTCAAATCTGATTTTTTAAAAAATGTTTGAATGTGATTCAAATCTGAATTTTTAAATTTGTTTGAATGTGATTCAAATATGAATTTTTAAATTTGTTTGAATGAGATTCAAATCTGAATTTTTAAATTTATTTGAATCTTATTCAAATCTAGATTTTTAAGTTGAATATGAGATATTCAATTTAATTTAAGTATGTATGTTTTATTTAATTGTTAAATAGTGATATGCATGATGGATGATCATGGACTATAAAAGACCAATGTGATTGGATTTATTTCTTTTATGTTTTTTTGGGATTGTAAATTAATTAATTTATTTTAATTTATTTTGGGCATGTATTATTAAGTTTGTAATAATTTTTGGGTTGTAATTTCATTTATTTAAGTTCTTGTAAATTCGCCTTGGTATGCCAAGGATTACTATGTAATATTGGATTGCAAGAAGTTCAAGGAGGTCAAGAGCATTGGTGGGACCAGTGGGAGGAATTCAAGATCAAGTGTTGATTATGTACTTCTTCAATAACTCTTGTAAAATGAATGAATGAAATGCACCTAGGAATGCCCTGATTCAATTCTTGGTGGCTCAGAATTGAATCCTTTAGAAAGTCCATGATCATACCATATTTACTTCTTATCCATGAATGCATGAGATGTATGGAAATGTATGCAATTATATGATATATGCATGCTAAATGGATAATGTGCAAAGTGAGACCTTAATAGTAATTAGAATGACCATAAAATCTTCCAAACAAATGATTAAGTTGGATATGCTATAATTAAAGTAATTATAACATAGGCCCTCCATTGGGGCAATTATTTTAAGAAATTTTAAATAGTTGCATGAGATGCAATTAATTTAAGAGATTTTCTTAAGAATAATTGTGAAGCATGAGATGTTGTAAATATGTAAATGGTTTGGTGGCTAATATTGGATGTACCTGAGGACATTAAAATTATTTGCATAATTACTGACTCAATGGGATCAACTTAACTAATGCAAGATAAGTCAATAATGGATGTACCTGAGATTTTGAGCATTAGGGGCTAGGTAAAGGATTGAACCTCACATGAGATGTGATGGGCAAGGAGTTGCTCACTTATAGTTTATTGTAATTCCAATAATGGATGTACCTGAGGATGATCAATAGAATTATAAGAATTCAATCACCCACTAGAAATCCATCCAACTAGGATTTCCGTTTCCTACTTTGGAAGTGTAGGATTCGCTAAGTTAGTGGGAAGACCAATTTGATTAAAAGACCATAATCATTTTGGTTAATTACATGATACATTTACTAATTAATCTGGTTATTTTCTGCAGTTAATTTTCTGATAAAAATGAGCACAAAACAACCACCACCATCCAATATCCTTGCGAGCATACTTGATCACAATAGGTTGACAGGACCAATTATGTCTGATTGGCTTAGAAATTTGAAGCTTGTCCTGAACCTTGAACATATAGGATATGTTCTAGATTCAAATGTTCCTGGTCTCTTACCTCCAGAGGCCACACAAGAGGAACATGATACTTTGGACAAGTGGAAGGAGCATGATATGAGAGCTAAGTGTTACATGCTTGCTTCCATGAGTAATGAGTTACAGAAGCAACATGAGAACATTCAGAGTGCGAGTGAGATCCTCCTTCACCTACAAGAGTTGTATGGTGAGCACAGCAAGAATGCTAGGTATGAGATATCTAGACAGCTATTCCGTATAAGGATGTTTGAGGGACAGAATGTTGGGGATCATGTCCACAAGATGATTCGGCTGATTGAGCAGTTGGAACATCTTTACTTCAACATGGATTTCCAACTACAGACGAATTTGATCCTTCAGTCCCTTCCTGAGTCTTTTGGGAATTTTGTGACAAATTTCCATATGACTAAACAGGAATGCACCTTAGCTAGTTTACTCAACATGCTGGTTATTGCCCAAAAGAATATGCCAGGCAATAAAGGGAAAGAGGTAGCTTTGGTTGCATCTTCTTCTGCTGGAAAGTCCAACAAGAAGAAGGGCAATAAGAAAAAGAAACCTCAGATTCCTGGTCCTTCTAAGAAAATAGCTAAACAGAAAACAAAGACCAAAGCTGACAAAGGCAAAGGAAAGTGTTTCCATTGCCAGTAAGAAAGTGTTTCCATTGCCAACAAGAAATTGTTTCCATTGCCAGTAAGAAAGTGTTTCCACTGCCCAGAGTATAGCAATCAAAATTAATGCAATGCCATGGTGAAAACCAACTCAAGTTTAAAATATATTTGGCACTTAAGGTTATTTCATGTTGCAGAAGATAGGATTGCAAAACTGGAGAAAATGGGGATTCTATCCTCATTGGGCGCTGAGCCTACTCCAACTTGTGAATCTTGCCTTCAAGGAAAAATGACTAGATCACCCTTTGTTGGACAAGGGCTAAGCGCTAAAAATATTTTGGAGCTAATACAAAGTGATGTATGTGGTCCATTTAAGGAAATGGCTAGAGGGGGTTTTCATTATTTTATTACCTTTACTGATGATAAATCAAGGTTTGGGTATTTGTATTTGATGAAATACAAACATGAATCTTTTGAAAAGTTCAAAGAATTTAAATCTGAAGTAGAAAATCAAACAGGAAAGAATATTAAAGCTCTTCGATCAGATCATGGAGGTGAATATTTGAGTACTGAATTTGATGAATACTTGAGAGAGCATGGCATTGTTTCTCAGTTGACACCTCCAGGAACGCCACAGCTGAATGGTGTATCTGAAAGGAGAAATCGTACCCTACTGAATATGGTACGTAGTATGATGAGCTATACTGATATGCCAATCTTCTTTTGGGGATTTGCATTAGAATCAGCTTTGTATATTCTGAATAGGATTCCATCAAAATCAGTTTCTTCCACACCTTATGAGATATGGCATGGAAGAAAACCAAGTCTTAAGCATTTTAAGATTTGGGGTTGTCTAGCTTATATCAAAAAGCTGAACACTGATAAATTGGAGACCAGATCAAAAAAAGGTCGATTTGTTGGATATCCAAAAGATAGTTTTGGATATTATTTTTATTTGCCTACTTCACAAAAGGTTGTGATAAGTAGAGATGCCACATTTCTTGAACAACAGTTTGTTCAAGAAGGAGGCAAAGGAAGAAAAATAGAGTTAGAATTGGAGAATTCTGACCAACCAACAGATTAGATGGATATAGATCCATCTAGTCAACCAATACCCGTTGATGAAACATCTACAGCTGTTCCTCGTAGAACAACCAGGGTATCTCACCCACCAGTGAGATATGGTTTTCTTCATGAAGAAGAACAAGAGTTGTCTACTCATGAAGAAGTAAATCATGGAGATGATCCACTTACCTATGAATAAGCTATATCAGATATAGACTCTTCAAAATGGATTGATGCTATGAAATCCAAGATTGATACCATGTATAAGAATCAAGTTTGGGATCTTGTTGACCCACCTGAAGGTATTATACCAATAGGGAACAAATGGGTTTTCAAGAAGAAAATTGGTTCTGATGGAAAGGTAGAGACCTATAAGGCAAGGCTAGTAGCGAAAGGGTTTTGCCAAGGCAAGGAATCGACTATGAGGAGACTTTCTCGTCTGTTGCCATGCTTAAATCAATTAGGATTTTATTAGCAATAGCTACATACTATGATTATGAGATTTGGCAGATGGATGTCAAAACAGCTTTTCTCAATGGATACATTGAAGAAAACATTTTCATGGAACAACCTAAGGGATTTGAATCCCAAGATGGTTCCAAGGTATGCAAGCTAAAGCGATCCATTTATGGGTTGAAACAAGCTTCGAGGAGTTGGAACATCCGTTTTGATGAAGCCATTAAATCCTTTGGTATTATCAAAAATGAGGATGAGCCATGTGTATATAAGAAGGTTAGTGACAGTGCTATCACTTTCCTTGTCTTATATGTGGATGACATACTATTGATGGGTAATGACACAGGTATGTTGACGACTATAAAGGTATGGTTGTCAAATACATTCTCCATGAAAGACTTAGGGGAGGCAACCTATATTCTTGGGATTCGCATCTATAGAGATAGAGCGAAAAGAATAATTGGTTTATCCCAAAGTCTATACTTGGAAAAGGTGTTAAAGAAGTTTAACATGCTTAATTCCAAGAGAGGATTGTTACCAGTGAGACATGGTATCCATCTTTCTAAAGAGATGTCTCCAAAGACACCTGAAGAAAGAGATAAGATGGCCAGGATTCCATATGCTTCGGCTATTGGAAGTTTAATGTATGCAATGTTGTGTACTAGGCCGGATATCGCATATGCTGTTAGTTTCACTAGCAGGTATCAATCCAATCCAGGTTTGGAACACTGGATAGCTGTCAAGAATATTCTTAAGTACTTGAGAAGAACTAAGGATTTATTCTTGATTTATGGAGGTGGAGACTTGCAATTGGATGGTTATACTGATTCTGATTTCCAATCAGATATCGATGATAGAAAGTCAACCTCTGGATATGTGTTCATTTGTAATGGAGGTGCAGTCAATTGGAAGAGTTCCAAACAGAGCACGACTGCAGATTCCACTGCAGAGGCTGAGTATATTGCTGCATCATATGCTGCAAAGGAAGCTGTTTGGATAAAGAAGTTCGTGACAGAACTTACAGTAGTTCCTTCCATTGAGTCAGCAGTTCCACTACACTGTGACAATAATGGAGCAGTCATACAGGCTAAGGAACCAAGGGCTCACTTTTTTTTGTACTAATTAATTAATTTTTCTTTGATATTTCTAATGGCATTTATACTTCAATTGATGTCTCTATAAGTCTTAAAAATATTTTCCAGGGTTCCCCGCGGTCCAGGGCTAGTCAACGGTCCATGCCGTGACTTCCCGGTGCGATCACCCATCGCTAGGGTTCTCGGCTTGCTTAACTTGGTTACGTTTCTTTGCTATTATTTTTCCTTTGTTTTTCTTGTATTTTCTTTTCTTGTATTTCATTATTTTATGTCTCCTCAATCATAACGAAGTGTAGTTCTAGGCATCCTATGTTAGTAGCATGCCCTAGAGCATATCATTTAGTATGAATCTTGTACATATTTTATTAATAAAAGGCATTTCCACTTTTCTGTTTACATAAGATATTTATGTGTAATAGAAAAGGTCCATTGATATTTTGTTAGAAATATTATTCTTAAGTTGTTAAGAATATGAGTGACAATATTTCTAGTACAAAATATCATAAATAGGTTCACAATCGAGGATACTTCATAATAAGGACATGACTTATCCAGAAAGATTGTATTCATGTTTGTTCCCAAGTTATTTATATGAGATATAAATAAGATGGAATGGTGAGTCTCATGCCATATAACAAACATGATAGGCACTTATAAATGATAAGTAGGCCGAACCAGTGACACTTATGACAAGCACATGGAGTTTACTCTTGTCAATGTTTTGTCATAAATCATATCTATGCATATAATCTTTAGACACGAGATATACAGTTATCTTGTATATAGGTAGTTTGAGTTTGATACTGCTTTCATACTTGTACTGTGTATGGGTATATGGGCATGTGTTGGCTCCTACTAGTTATATATGGAGGTAGGTGTTGATCAAGATGGAATCTGTTCCTCTAAGTAAATAGAGATAAAATCCTATGTTCATTTAATCGTTCTTGATGTTTCAAGTTCTGGCAGACAGATAGATTTATTCGAGAAAAGAGTTTACGATGAGAAAATCTTTTAATCAAGAACTGGAATTAAAAGAGAACATAATATTCATAGCAAATGGAGTTTGACATAAACCATGACTCGGCTTGAGTTGGGATTTTGTAACTGAGAGATTCTAGTGCATGGTAACATATGATTATAGGTTCATTTAAGGTAAACCTTATTACTAATTGGGTGGCCATGGCATGCTATGCTAGGTGTTAACCATGGTCTATGAGGTTCATAAAATGATTTAGAGAAATCATTTATGGTAAGAAAGAGTTCTGATGATATTAAGAGTTAATATCATGTCTCATTGACAATTAGTGATGAGCCTAGTAAGTCACACACATACACAAGTTATCACTTAATTAAATATGATTTAATTAATTAATTAAAGAGTTTAATTGATTAATTAAATAGGTTTGGTTTGCAATTAGTTTGCAAAGTCCCTAGCATGACTTGAAACCAAATCTAGATTATTGGATGTATAATATAAGTTAAATTTATATTTAAAGTGCTTAAATATGAATTTAATTAATGAGAAATTAATTAATAGAGATTAATTAATTAATTTATATTTGATATAAATTAATTAGAAGAAGAAAAATAATTATTTTGGGTTGAGAACTCAAAATTAAGACAGAGGGGCATTTTGATCAATTTGCAGTGTGACACGTGGCACCATGAGATGGTGACATATGGCATACTACATAAGCTTGCCAAATGTTTTTTTTAATCATGTAAGATGATTAAAATCAAGATTACATATAGGTTTGACACTTGGCACAATTTGATTGGGTCATTTAAACCTAGAGCTAATCAAAGGGTGACATGTGGCAAGGGTTTAATGTCTTAACCTAGCTATTTAAGTGTTGTTATGAGAAAATAAAATACAACCAGCAGCCACACTCCTTGGTCACGCCATTTTGCAGCCCTCCCTCTATTCTTCTTCATCTCTCATCAATTCAAAGAGATTAGCCATCAATCTCTTGAATTAAGAACGCTAGAAATTGTTTCTAGTGTCCTGTTTACATCACTAATCTCTTAAAAGGCAGAACTTGAATTTCTAATTAATAGAAAAGGCTTTAGAAGCTGTTCAAGGGCTGCCATAGGTGTTCTTGGTGTGGACAAGCTAGAGGGACAACATCTGGTGTCCTGAAGATGAATCTCAAAGGCGCAGACACGCTGCAGTGCATCAAGAGGTTAGTGTAATCGTTATTGATTTAATCTATGGTTCTAAAATTAATCTGATTACTTTTAAAATCTTAAATGGCAAATACAGATCCAAAAACATATTAAAAGAGTTTTAATATGTTGTTTATCATTGAAATCAAATAGATAAAAATAAATCTTGCATGGTGCATGTGACCCTAGGTGAAAATTTTTGAATTCAATGGTATAAACTTGTGTTTTTCACGCTTTCGTTCCTTCATCCTAGCTGTCCGGACAACACTGGTCACCGAAACAGTAGAACACACTACCGAACTTAGGGGTGTTACAATTCTCCCCCCCTTAAAATAAATTTCGTCCACGAAATTTTACCCAATAGCCATCTTACAATAGTCATACATTTATTTTTCTCCTTTCTATACGATCGTATAATCTTCGTTTCCTCAAATTTGTATAAGATTTTTAACAATCTAGTACAACATTTTTTTTTGTTTGTATAACACCAATCTTCTCTTACTATTGTGCTGTCTAATATTTCAGTTCATGTTCCTTCTTGAATGACCCTTGAGGTCATGTTAGAATCATTTATCTAGTCATTGGTCCTCTGACCATTCTAGTCATAGTCTTCCTCACATTCGTAACATTTCTTTGTTATATCTGAACCAACTGTTCGAATTTTTACGTCCATAACTCTTTTTATCTTTCAATATTCTATAACTTACTTCCTTTTGTACTGAACTATAACCTTTCGATAATCTAACTTTTGAGTTTTAGATCCTTAAGTAGGATTTTCAAACTTATTTCTAACAATTAAATTATGTCCTGGCATAACTATACCAAAACAGATGTCGTTGGCAACTATTCTCATCTAGGTGTACTATCTGGTAGTACGTAGCTCTAACCAATAATCTCAAGTCAGTACTGTAATCTGCAGCTTACAGTATAAACATCAAGAACATTGCGTAGTTACTACGATACATCCCAATAGATCAAACTTTCCTATCTTTTATCCTTTTCGAATTCACTGATATCTGAAACTTATTCTGATTATAATATCCATTAACAATTAATAACAGTAACATCTCTGCCTTCATCTAGAACAATTCTATTGCCACATCTTACTTTTACGTCATCTTGCCTTACATTAAGTAGGCTTGCCGTTTAGCTTTATAATTTATGGTGTGTCAGAAAATACTTTTCGCCGATAAACTCTTCCAAACTAATTTCACTTATTATCACAATCCTTATCCTAAAGGACTAATCACTAATGCATCAAAATTTATTCCCTTGTAAAGGAATAACAAAAGAACATATAGTTCTAACATTGACATAAAAGTATGCAGACTCCAGGTCTAACAACACATAAACGAAGAGTGCCATTCTTCTTCTTAACAAACAATACTGGCGCTCCCCATGGTGACACACTAAGGCGGATGAAGCCCTTTTCAAGTAGTTCTTGCAATTGCGCTTTCAACTCCTTCAACTCTGCTGGTGCCATTCTATATGGTGTTATGGAGATTGGATCCACACCAGGCATAACATTAATTTCAAACTGCACTTCTCTTCCCAGAGTTAATCTTGGCAATTCATCAGGAAACACGTCTGGAAAGTCATATACTGTAGGGATGTCCCTCAATGCTGGACCCCCCACTTGGGTGTCTACCACATGTGCCAAGTATGCTTCACACCCATTTCTAATCATTTTTTTCTGGCTAGTGCAGCCGAAATGATGTTTGATGGCAATAATTGCCTCTCCCCATGTATTACCACATCACTGTACCGAGAGAGATCAAAAGTGACTGTCTTTAGCCTACAGTCAATCATGGCGTGGCTAACCAATCCATGCCCAAGATGATATCGTAATCTATAAAGGGCGTTTCAATGAGATCTAATAGAAAAGTGTGTCCTTGGATCACCAAAGGACAATCCCTATACATTCTATTAACCCTGACCTCTTGTCCTAACGGGCTCATTACTAGCACCTCAAAGTCCATTTTTGTACATGGAACAGCAATGCAATCAATGATGCTAGCACTCACATAAGAATGGGTAGAACCCGGATCAAATAACACAAACACATCTTGATTAATAGTTGAGAAGGTACCAGCCACAACATCAGATGTCTCGGCCTCTTCTCTCTGCCTCATTGCATAGATTCTGACTGGAGCACTATCTTGCTCTGAATGTTTCACTGTGCTTTGGCTACCTGCTGGGCTACCTGCTGGGCTACCTCTACCCTTGCCTCTACCTCTACTGGGTGGTTGTGAACTTCTGGTGACAGGGCTCAGGCCGGCCCATACTGCGATGTGCAGGTGGTCCAACTCTGTGACTACTAGTGCAGTGCTTGGCAAAGTGTCATGTGCCTCCACAGTTATAACAGGCTCCAATAGCCTTATAGCATACCCCACCATGATTTCTACCATAAGTTTCACATTGGCAGGGAGGGTAGGAACTTCTAGTTGTTCGACGACTAGACCTTGGTGGTCTCTACTTTGATGATCTACCTCTGTTATATCCCTGAGCTCGGGGCTCCTCAAATTCTTTTCTCTTTCTCAAATTACTGCTTGAGCTCTGACCCATAAGTTTTTCTCTCTTCTCTATTTCATGTTGCCCTTGTGGGGGCTGGGCCTGTACTTGAGCTTGAGCTGACAGAGTATCAGCCATTTGTTAAAAGAAAGTGGCCATTTGCTGGGCCATTTGTGCAGTAATTTGTACCGGTAAAATTGGTACAGTCGGGCCTTCGACACTTTGTGGAGCTAGGGCCTCAACTTGTACCTCAGCCTCTATCGATTGATCGACTGAATGATCACCCTCTTCCATAGTCAATTCAAGGATCTTAGACCTCCTGAACAATTAACACAAGGAGATTTCCTCCCGTTAGTGCATATTTATAATGTAATGTACTGTATGTATCAAACAATGACATTGAGCAGTTGTACTATGAAGAAAGAATATTCAAATAACCTGTGAAAATAGAATTTAAAAAAACTAGCTCTGATACCACCAAAACATGTCACACCCTACCCCTCTGTAAGGCATAACATGATCCCGTAGTATACCTAATGAATTATCAACTCTGTCTACTGATAATCCATTAAATACACTACAAGGGATTTTAAAAACTTTTTTTACTTCTTTTACAGTGGTGAGCACTATTTACAGGTGTTAAAAACTTTTTTGAACTGAAGTGAAAGAACTAACACATTTGACTATTAGTAATTTCTTTAAAAATTATGGCAGAGTGCCCTCTATTTTTTGGATAAAACAGTTCTTCAAAAACCTGTAAAAAGCACTTCAATATAATTCTCAATCTCCACTTCAACAGTTAAACAACACAATTTCTTTTTCAACTCAAATCCACAATAATTTTTCAAAGACTGTGATAAAAGAAAGATAATACAATTTTTATAAGTCAAAATAGTCATAATTTACTTTACAACTTCAATGTACAATTTTAATTTACAACTGATCAAAACCAAGAACAATAAATACATACAGTGAACATACATTACAGCACAAAATGCAAAATGTGGTATACTCAATATACCCGATGATCTCTCGCTGAATGCACTAGAAGCCTAGTATGTTGCCCTGTCCGTCATTCTACCTGCGACAGCAATGGAAAGCTATCGCTGAGACAATGTTTCAGTGGTGCACAACATTAACAAATACAACTTTAAATCAAATTTCATAAATCATATAAATGATGGATACATAAACCATAGTTAAATTCAAGACAATGAATGTTATAAGGAATTTAACACAATATCACATTAAATCTCAGTAATCAAAACATAGTCAAATTAGAAAGACAGTGAATGTCAATAAGAATTTAAACTCTAATTCAGAATATCACAATAAATCTCAATAGTCAAAACATGGTTAAATTCAAAAGACAGTGAATGTCAATAAGAATTAAACTCCAATTCACAATATCACAATAAATCTCAATAGTCAAAACATGGTTAAATTCAAAAGACAGTGAATGTCAACAAGAATTTAAACTCCATTTCACAAATTATCAAATCGCATAATAACACAATTTAGTCAAATAATTTAAGAATACAGTGTTGCCAATTCATACACAACTTAAGCCATGACACAAAATTTCCGATCAATGCCGCGTTGTACACCACGACAAAGCAATCACAACCCCACTAATCGAAATCAATGAGGAAGGGAGCTAGCTATATAATGAGTACTCATCAAAGCACCTGCAGGCGTTACGTATCGCCGTCCCTGCAAGCCCTTGGGTGGTACCTATCAGAGCACTTGCAGGCGTTACGTATCGCCATCCCTGCAAGCTCCTGAGTTCACTCGTGAGAGTTCCCAAGAATCGTAGGCGTTACGTATTGCCGTCCCTACTTTGCTCTGATAACACTAAACACATTTTATCTCAAAATTTCCAAAGTTATAATTTCATTCACATGATGGCAACACAATTCATAATTAACTTTAACTTTCACAAATCACACTAAATCAAATTTTCCACAGTTTCAAACCATTTACAATGCTTTTCAAGCAATAAGTATTCATTCAAATACATTTCCATAATTGAAAACAATAATATACAAATAGTCATAATTTATTTCAATTGAAAAATTCAAAAGAATTAATTATTATGCACAAATACAATTTAAAACAATACAAATAATCATAATTTTTTCCAATTGAAAAATTCAAAAGAAATAACTGTTGTGCACAAACCTCTGATAACTGTCTCCTGGCCTTGACTCAGTGTTTCCTTCCCTTTCCCTGAGTCTTTACTAACGAAGAAACACAATTTGAAGTGTTTCAGTACTTAATTAAACTGTCTCTAACGATAGTGCTAGATAATTAATTTACTAAATTCTATTATTTGCTTAGTCAACCTAATATGTCGACCTTCGATGAGTTCTATGTAAATTAGGTTTTAATGTTACCAACATGTCACATTCGATAGCCTTTTAGGGTTGGTACATGTTACCAAACTCATTTCTATGTATCTTGCATTTTCTTGCAATTTGCTGGATTCTGGGATACTAGTTTGACCTAGCCGGACGACCTAGTTCCCTCGGTTTTCGATTTTCAGTCAAAACTACAAACTTGTAGATCTATGTCTTATTGCACGCGGGGCAAAATTTCAGGTCATTCTGAGTTATGTAGACTAAGTTATGGTCATTTTACTATTGCTGGTCAAAATGCATCAAAATTGGTCACTTTAGGTCATTTTAGGTCAATTTTGGTTCGGCTAGTTTTTGGACACCAACTTGTGCAAGCTGTTTGACTTGCTTATGGTCATTTCTGGGCTTTGGTGTCTTCATAAGACTTGTAGATATGGGTATTAACTATTCATTGTCAAAATTTCAGGTCAATTGGACCTGTTTTGGGTGAGTTATGGCCTAAAAACTAACTGCTGCCCAAATGGTCAATTTTCAGGCCTCAATTGCACTTAATCCGGATTTGGTCATTTTTCAAGCTACCTTGCAAGCAGAATTTTGGCAAGCTTTCTTCATAAAAGTTGGCACATTTTGAGCCTAGTGTCACTTCCAATCAGTCTCATACCAATTGGAGCCACACACTTAAAGTTATAGGCCTAAAACACAAACTGCCTTATTGCATTTCTTTCATACACATCAAGCATCACTTTTAACACTTACCAAACTTAATATTGAAGCCAATTCTGATTGTACCATGACCTAAACATAATTCACAACACATTATAGGTCATTTTGGCAGCTTACAATTACATTCAACATACACCAACAAGTGCAAAAATTTTCAATCCAATTTACAACAATTCAATCACCTATTCATACTCATTTACATGTCCCACTTCACACCACCATACACACACTCAAACTTTCATAACAACCAACACATTTTAACATCATTATTCCATAAACCAAGCATGAATTCTAGCATTCTTCAAGAGTTAGCAAACTGCCACAATGGTACACTTACATTCCACAACTTTCCAAGCTTTAAATTTCATTTTACATTTACATATACTAAGTATACATCACCCAAACAATTTCCTACACAATATACATTTAATCAATCATTTAATTCACCATTTACAAGCACAAATAAATTGCCTTCAAAGTGTTTCCATGGCTGCCAAAAGTACACATCCCCATTCAACATCAAACCTCAAAATTTTCTCCATAATTCAAGTACCCATAACCTCCTTACTAACTTTAATGAAGCACTAACCAAAAACATAAACTTACCACTTTGGAAACTCTTCAAAATCTCTCCAAAACTTGGTCTTCTTGCTGCCTATCTACTGCCCAAGTGATGTAGAGCAATTTTAGTGAAGGAAGCTTGAGGTTTCCATGGTTGGATCATGGGTAGATGAAGGTGGAAAAATGGGGCGGCCATGGGAGCTTCAATGGGAGTTATTTTCGGCTGGTGTTGAAATGAGGTTGAAGATGAAGTTTAAATCTGTCCAAATGCATTATAAAGGTGTCCCACAATATGAGTTAGTGGACCACTAACTTTAGGAAATTACTTATTTAATTAAAGTTACCAAATTTGCAAAATTTGCCTCATTATTTCCACTTTGATATTATGTACCATATTTTTATTTTTCATTGCATTTTCAAAGTTTAATATCATTTATTTTTAATAGATATTGAGGTCAAAAGACAACTCGGGGTGTCAAATGACCACAATGCCCCTGTTCGGGTTACATTCCCGATTTTTCGGTAATACCGGGTTTTGTTCGTTTTTCGATTTCTCACTTTTCTTTGTACTAATTAATTAATTTTTCTTTGATATTTCTAATGGCATTTATACTTCAATTGATGTCTCTATAAGTCTTAAAAATATTTTCTAGGGTTCCCCGCGGTCCAGGGCTAGTCAACGGTCCACGCCGTGACTTCCCGGTGCGATCACCCATCGCTAGGGTTCTCGGCTCGCTTAACTTGGTTACATTTCTTTGCTATTATTTTTCCGTTGTTTTTCTTGTATTTTCTTTTCTTGTATTTCATTATTTTATGTCTCCTCAATCATAACGAAGTGTAGTTCTAGGCATCCTAGCTATCCGGACAACACTGGTCACCGAAACAGTAGAACGCACTACCGAACTTAGGGGTGTTACATGGTGAGCATATTCAGTTGCTTTTCGGATTTATTAGAAGTAGAAGAGTCGGAGAGGACTTCATCAAGGTGGAGGGCCTGATTATCTTCTAAAGAAATTGAAACAATTTCTTCAGAATCAGAAGACTCAAGTAAAAGGGCTTCAAGTTTATGCAAAGTTTCTTCTTCAAGTTGGAGCTCATGGATTCTCCTGTTGAGCTTGCAATATTTTGCAATGTGACCTTTCTTGCCACATCTATAGCAAGTAACATCTTTTTTGGGAGTAGAATTGGGATCATAGGGTCTTTGAGAAGGTTTTTGGTACTTTCTATTGTAAGACTTTCCTTTGGGAGGTCTGTCTTAGTAGTAGGTGGTTTTCTGTTTGGAAAAGTGTTTTTTGTGCTTGCGATGTCTTCTGGTTTGACAGTTCGTGCATGGTTTGAAATTTGAACAGGAAGATGGTTTTTGGTAGGAAATATCGAATTGTTGGCAGAAGGTTCCAAGTTCTTTTTGGCTTTTGTGGAGCTCCCATTTGAGTTGTTTCTGTAGCTTAAGATCTTAGCAAATTTTCAAACCTTCTTTCTGGGTCAAACTGATGAGTTCTCCATAAGTGAGCTGATCATAAGGAATTTTTTTCATTATTCTGTTCTTTGATCTTATTTCCTTTTCTCCAAGGAGAGGGGGGAGGCCAGTAAGGAATTTCTCTAGATTAGAGTCTTCTCGAAGCATAACTCTAGTAAGGAAAGTATCCTTATACCATTTGAAGTCACTAAGCTTTTTGCACCGAACATTTGAAAGAAGCTCGGCATTCTTGTCTTTCAGATGCGAAGGATCTCCGACAAAGTGAAGTGTCAGGGCTAAGATGAGGGTGGCAACAACATTTTGAATTGGTTTGCCATTTTCATCAAGTATCGGATTTTGATCTTCATCGAATTCAACAGACTTTAGAATCTCAAGTTTCTGCTAGGGAGTGAGATAGTAATCCCACCATCCTTTTAGTTAACCTGAGAGTCCTGCTATGAGAAGTTCTGCAATAGCTTGATCAGTGGTGCCTGTCTGGGTTTGATAGGCATTTGCGACCATCGTCATTTGTTGGAAAATGTTAAGAACATTGTATTCTGACATTCCATCTATGTTCCATTCATTGACAGAAGAAGCATTGTAGCGGCTTTGGGAGAGGGCACTTGGTTTATCTTATAGATTGATATCTGGAGCAGTGGCTCGTGGATAGTAAAGCTGTTGAGGATTCTGCCAATGAACTTTATATATTCTTGGAAGAGCTTCTTCTTAGAAGGCATTCTCTTTGTCAGACGGTTGTTCCATTACATTGACAGAGGCTTCAGGAGTGTCTGGAATGATGACATTGGACTTTGAAGAAGTTGATGGAAGTTGGTTCAGGCGATCCTGAATAGCTTGTAGAAAATTTTCTTTGTTCTTTTGTTAGAGGCTAGCCAGAGAGCTTCTTAAAACTTCAAAAGGCTTAAAGGCTGGTGTCACACCCTGCCCCTCTGTAAAGCATAATATGATCCCGTAGTATACCTAATGAATTACCAACTTCTTCTACTAGTAACCCATTAAATACACTACAAGGGATTTTAAAACTTTTCTTACTTCTTTTTTTACAGTGGTGAGCACTATTTACAGGTGTTAAATTTTTTTTTTTTTGAACTGAAGGGAATAGCTAACACATTTGAATTATTAGGAATTTCTGTAAAAATTTTGGCGGAGTGCCCTCTGTATTTTGAATAAAACAGTTCTTCAAAAACCTGTAAAAAGCACTTCAAATATATTTCTCAATCTCAAACTCTAACATTTAATCAACACAATATATTTCTCAACTCAAATCCACAATAACTTTTCAATATTTCAAAAGGATGACATAAAACAAATATAGTACAAATTTTACAAGCCAAAATAATTCACAATTTATTTTACACTTCAATGTATAATTTTAATTTACAACTGCTCAAAACTAAGAACACTATATACATACAGTGAACATACACTACAATACAAAATGTAAAATATGGTATACTAAATATACTCGATAATCTCTCGTTGAATGCACTAGCAGCCTAGTCTGCTGCCCTGTTCGTCTGTCTACCTGTGATAACAATGAAAAGCTATTGCTGAGACAATGTCTCAGTGGTGCACAACATTAGCCAAATACAACTTTAAATCACAATTCATAAGTCATACAAATAGTGGATACTTAAAACCATAGTTAAATTCAAGACAGTAAATGTCAATAAGAATTTAAACTCCATTTCACAATATCACAATGAATCTCAATCAAGCAAAACATGGTTAAATTCAAAAGACAGTGAATGTCAATAAGAATTTAACCTCCATTTCACAATCTTACAATGCATATCAATAAATCACACACAGCTTAATCATGTTCCAATGTTCAATTCGTCCCAAAATCTGATGGCTAATGAGGAATTCAATTCGTCCCAAAAGCCGATGGCTAATGAGGAATAACATAGCTAGCTAGCAAAAATATGAGTACTCATTCTATTCATTCTCAACAGGCACACACCTCAACACTTCAGCCAGAGAGGGAATTCAATTCATCCCACTAGACAAGCTAGCGAGGAATTCAATCAATATATATGATAGTTGTGGTTTCAAAACATTTGCAATGCTTTTTAATCAATAAGTATCCATCAATATCAATCAAACAATTTTTCACAGTTTCAAACTATTTACAATGCTTTTCAAGCAATAAGTATCCATTCAAACACATTTTCACAATTTAAAACAATAATATACAAATAGTCATAATTTATTCCAATTGAAAAATTTCAAAAGAAATAACTATTGTGCACAAACCTCTGATAACTGTCTCTTGGCTTTGACTTAGTGTTTCCTTCCCCTTCTCTGAGTCTTTGCTAACTGAGAAACACAATTTGAAGTGTTTCAGTACTCATTTAAACTATTTCTAGGAATAAGGTTCAATAATTAATTTATTGAATTCTATTATTTCCTTAGTCAACCTAATATGTTGACCCTCGATGCACTCTAGGTGAATTAGGTTTTAATGTTACCAATATGTCACATTTATAGCCTTTTAGGGTTGGTACATGTTACCCAATTCATTTCCATGTATAGTGCATTTTATTGCAATTTGTCGGATTTCGCTATACTAATTTAACCTAGCTGGATGACCTAGTTCCCTCGGTTTTCGGGTTTCGGTTAAAACTACAAACTTGTAGATCTATGTCTTATTGCACGCGGGAAAAATTTCAGGTCATTCTGAGTTTTCTAGACCAAGTTATAGTCATTTTACTATTGCTGATCAAAATGCATCAAAATTGGTCACTTTTGGTCATTTTAGGTCATTTTAGGTTCGGCCAGTTTTTGGACCCGAAATTGTGCAGGCTTTTTGACTTGCTTATGGTGATATTTGGGTGTTGGTGTCTTCATAAGGGTTGTAGATATATGTCTTAGCTACTCATGGTCAAAATTTCAGGTCAATTGGACCTGTTTTGAGTTAGTTATGGCCTAAACACTAACTGCTGCCCAAATTGTCAATTTTCAGGCTTTAATTGCACTAATATGGATTTGGTCATTTTTCAAGTTACCTTACAAGCAGAATTTTGGTAAGCTTCCTTCATGAAAGTTGGCAAATTTTGTGCCTAGTTTCACCTCCAATTGGTCTCATACCAATTGAAGCCACACACTTAAGGTTCTAGGCCAAAATGCACACTGCCCTATAGCAACACTCTTCATTACATACCACATACACTTTTAACACTTACCAAGTTGCACATTCATGCCATTTATGTTTTCTACCATAACACAAACACATTTCACAACACATTGTTGGTCATTTTGGCAGCTTATAATCACACTCAATATGCACCATATAGTACAGAATTTTTCGAGCTCAAATTACAACAATTCAATCACCTAACCTAGCTCATTTACAAGTCCAACCTCACACCATCATACATATACACAAGCTGCCATAACAAGTACCATAATTCAACATTAATATTCCATAAACCAAACATGAAATAACATTTTTATGGTTTACCATTCAAGATGCCGATTCATACACCTCTCTCCACTAATTTCCAAGCTTCCAAATTCAAGTACACATTTACATATACTTAGTATACATCACCCAAATTAATTCCTACACACATAAACACTTAATCAACCCTTTAATCTACCATTTTCAAGCAATAATTAACTGTCTTTAAGGAGTTTCCATGGCTGCCAAAAGTACACATCTCCCTTTAAACATCAAACCTCAAAAATCTCTCCACAATTCAAGTACCCATAACATCCTTACTAACTTTAATGAAGCAATAATAAAAAACACAAACTTACTACTTTGGAAACTCTTCAAAACCTCTACAAAACATGGTCTTATTGTTGCCTATCTACTGCCCAAGGTGTATGGACAACTTTTGATGAAGGAAAGTGCCAAGAAAGGAGCTTGAATCACACTTGCATGGAGCTTTCAAGTCATGCGACAATGGAGGTTTGTTGGGAGCAATTTTGGCTGGTTCTAAGGTTGAAGATGAAGATGAGTATTCTGCCCAAGATGATGAGTTAGTGGTCTATTTTGATGGGTGAGTCGAGCATTAAGCTTAAATTAAATATTAATTTATTCATAAGTTTTATTTTCCCACATTTAACTCCCCATTTTTGCAATTTACATTAGGTACCACTAATTTAATTTTTCATGACATTTTCCAAGTGTAATATTATTTATTCTTAATGGAAATTTAGGTCAAAAGACAACTCGGGGTGTCAAATGACCACAATGCCCCTGTTCGGGTTGTATTCTCAATTTTTCGGTAACACCGGATTTTATCCGTTTTTTGATTTTTCACTTTTCTTTGTGCTAATTAATTAATTTTTCTTTGATATTTATAATGGTATTTATACTTCAATAAGTGTCTATCTAAGTCCAAAAAATATTTTCTAGGGTTCCCCGCGGTCCAAGGCTAGTCAACGGTCTACACCGCGACTTCCCGGTGCAGTCACCCATTGCTAGGGTTCTCGACTCGTTTAACTTGGTTACATTTCATTGCTATGATTTTTCCTTTGTTTTTCTTGTATTTTCTTTTCTTATATTTCATTATTTTATGTTTTCTCACTCATATCGAAGTGTAGTTCTAGGCATTCTAGCTGTCTGGACAACACTGGTTACTGGAACAATGGAACGCACTACCGAACATAGGGGTGTTACAATTCTCCCCCCCTTAAAATAAATTTCATCTCGAAATTTTACCTGGCATTAGTCTCTGAACAGCTGTGGGTGTTGTCTCCTCATATCCTCTTCACGTTCCCAAGTAGCTTCCTGACCTGAATGATGGTTCCACAGCACTTTAACCAGGTGTATCTGTTTATTCCTCAGCTGCTTCACCTCATAAGCCAAAATTTCTATGGGTTCTTCCTCATATGAGAGGTCTGGATTTAACTCAATCTCTTCAACTGATAGTATATGAGATGGGTCTGATCTGTACCTCCTTAACATGGACACATGAAAGACACTATGTATCGTTTCTAGCTCCGGAGGTAATGCCAACAGATATGCCAAAGGACCCACTCTTTCCAGAACCTCATATGGTTCGATGAAACGAGGACTCAGGTTCCCCTTTCTGCCAAATCTCATAATCCTCTTCCACAGAGAAACTTTGAGGAATACTTTATCACCCACTGTATATTCAATATCTCTTCTCTTCATATCAACATAGGACTTCTGACGGTCTGATGCAGCCTTGAGTTTATCTCTGATCAATATGATCTTTCCCTCTATCTGCTGAACAATTTCTGGCCCAATCATTTTCCTTTCATCTACTTCATCCTAACATAAGGGAGTTCTGCACTTTCTGCCATACAAAGCTTCATATGGAGGCATCCCAATGCTTGATTGGTAGCTGTTGTTATAAGCAAACTCAATCAAAGGCAAGTGTGTATCCCAACTACCTTCAAACTCAATCACACAAGCTCATAGCATATCGTCCAATATATGAATAACCCTTTCAGACTGGCCATCTGTCTGTGGGTGGAATGCTGTGCTAAAGTTCAATCTAGTTCCTAGGGCTCTCTGCAGAGTACCCCAGAATCTAGAAGTGAACCTAGGATCTCTGTCAGATACAATCGATACCGGCACTCCGTGTAGTTTTACAATTTTATATATGTACAATCTGGCCAATCTCTCCAGGCTATAGTCCATCCAAACTGGCAAAAAGTGAGTAGACTTGGTCAGTGGAGAAGATAACATAGAAAACCCTCTCACAAACTGATGGTAATATCCAGCTAAACCGAAAAAACTACGAATTTTTATGATATTCCTGGGTGGCTTCCAATCAAGGATAGCTTCTACCTTGCTGGAATCTACCTTGACCCCTTCAGCTGGCACAACATGTCCCAAGAAGGAGATTTCTTTCAGCCAAAATTCACATTTCGATAATTTGGCGTATAGCTGTTTCTCCCTTAAAGTCTGCGATACAATCTGCAGATGTCTGTCATGCTCCTCTGCATTCCTCGAATATATCAAAATGTCATCAATAAACACCACCAAAAATTGGTCGAGATATGGTCTAAAGATAGTGTTCATCAGATCCATAAAAGCAGCTGGAGCATTAGTTAACCCAAATGACATTACTAGAAACTCATAGTGGCCATACCGAGTTATGAAAGCAGCTTTTTGGAATACTCTGCTCTTGCACCTTCAACTAATAATAACCAGATCGCAAATTACTTTTTGAGAATACAGCTGCACCCTTCAACTGATCAAACAGATCATCAATGCGAGGCAATGGATATCTGTTCTTTATTATCACCTTATTCAACTGCTGGTAGTCAATACATAAGCGGAGAGTGCCATCTTTCTTCTTAACAAACAATACTGGCGCTCCCCAAGGTGACACACTGGGGCGGATGAAGCCCTTTTCAAGTAGTTCTTGCAACTGTATCTTTAACTCCTTCAACTCTGCTTGTGCCATTCTGTATGGTGTTATGGAGATTGGATCCACACCAGGCAGAACATTAATTTCAAACTGCACCTCTCTCTCCGGAGGTAATCCTGGCAATTCATCAGGAAACACATCTGGAAAGTCATATACTATAGGGATGTCCCTCAATGCTGGACTCCCCACTTGGGTGTCTACCACATGGGCAAAGTATGCTTCACACCCCTTTCTGATCATTTTTCTGGCTAGTGCAGCCGAAATGATGTTTGATGGCAATAGCTGCCTCTCCCCATGTATTACCACATCACTGTACTGAGGGAGACCAAAAGTGACTGTCTTTAGCCTACAGTCAATCATGGCGTGATGCCTGGCTAACCAATCCATGCTCAAGATGATATCAAAATCTCTGAAGGGCATTTCAATGAAATCAGATAGAAAAGTATGTCCTTGGATCACCAAAGGACAATCTCTATACATTCTATTAACCCTGACGTCCTGTCCTAATGGACTTGTTACTAGCACCTCAAAGTCCATTTTTGTACATGGAACAGCAATGCAATCAATGATGCTGGCACTCACATAAGAATGGGTAGAACCCGGATCAAATAACACAAACACATCTTGATTAAAAGTTGAGAAGGTACCAGCCACAACATCAGATGTCTCGACCTCTTCTCTCTGTCTCATTACATAGACTCTGACTTGAGCACTGTCTTGCTCTGATTGTTTCACTGTGCCTTGGCTGCCTGTTAGGCTACCTCTACCCCTGCCTCTACCTCTGCTAGGTGATTATGAACTTCTTATGATGGGGCTCTGAACCAACCCTTCAGCAGTAGTAGGAGGTGGTCCAACTCTGCGAGCACTGGTGCAGTCCTTGGCAAAGTGTCCTGTGCCTCCACAGTTATAACAGGCTCCAATAGCCTTATAGCATATCCCACCATGATTTCTTCCAAAAGTTTCACAATGGCGGGAAGGGTAGGAACCTCTGGTACTCTGCTGACCAGATAGAGGAGGTTTCTATCCGGAATATCTTCCCCTACCAGACTTCTTGCCACCTCTGCTGTGTCCCCCATGATTCATCCTCTTTCCAGTAGGACCATTGGAACGCTGTTCTACTAATTTCCCCTCTTTCTCTGTCTTCTCTGATTTCTTTTTCTCAGGGGCAGCTTCAGATTCAATTCTTTCTAACTTTAGGGTTTGAGAAATAAGTTCAGAGAAGTTAGTGTGTTTGAATCTGACCACTTGTAATCTGATACTGGGCTTCAAGCCGATTTCAAACCTCTTGCATCTCTCCCTGCTGGTAGAAAGTAGACTTACTGCATAATGGCTCAGGCGAGAAAATTCCCTTTCATATTCAGCCACTAGTCTACTCCCCTGTTTTAGACTTGGGAACTCTTGCAGCTTCTGGTCTACATAAGCATTAGGGACATATTTTTATCTGAATTCCTTGGGAAAGTCATTCCATGTTAGCACTACAGGTTCTACCAGACTGTGGGGAATGGTTTTCCACCAGTCATATGCATCTCCCTGTAGTAGAGATAGTGAGTATTCAAATCTGAGCTCCTCTATGTAGTGCAGTTTCTTGAACACCCTATCCATTCTCTTTAACCACTGTTCTGCCTTTAGGGGATCTACTGTCCCCTTGAATTTTGTAGCCCCATATTTCATCGATTTTTCATACTGTCTAGCAAAAGACTGTGGTTGTACCACTGATGTCTGTATTGGGACTTGAGTAGGCACATTATCAGCCATTTGTTGGAACATTGCAGCCATCTCTTTGAGCGAAGCGAGCAGCGTAGTGCTGTGGGCTGGTGTTGCTGAACCAGTGACATTGTATAGGGCTGGGGCATCCCCTTGCACCTCAGCCTCTATAGATTGATCGACTGAACGATCACCCTCTTCCATAGTCAATGCGAGGATCTTAGACCTCCTGAACAAATAACACAAGAAGATTGCCTCCCATTAGTGCATATTTATAATGTAATATACTGTATGTATCAAACAATGATATTGAGCAGTTGCACTATGAAGAAAGAATATTCAAATAACATGTGAAAACAGAATTTAAAAATTTGCTCTGATACCACTAATGTAACACCCCTATTTGTATAGCCTGGTATATTTCACTGTTCCGATGATCGGAGTCGGTCCGGACAATTAAGGAGATTAGAACTACACTTAAGATAACTAGATAAGCCTTAAACACAAATAATTAGTAATGTCCAATTAGTTAAGTATAAATAAGAAAAATAGAACATAAGAAGTTAAATGAGCTGAGAGTCACAGCGATGGGTGACCTTCTCGGGAACGATTGCGAAATCATTTTAAACTCAATTTTCGAACTGTAAAATGTGATGTTGCAGTCCTTAGGACCCTTATAAACATAGTGGAAAAGAGAAAATCACGAAAAAGAACTGTTAAGCCAGTCAAATAATTAGGTCAGGGAGCCGGAAGAAATATGAAATTAATTGTAAACCGGGATGAACCAGCGAGGGGTAATTTGGTCATTTGACCCCCGAAAGCTGACTCTTGACCTAACTGTCAAATAAAATCAGAGAAAAGAAAACTTCAGGATCGAGAATTAAATTAAAGAACTAATAAAAAAATAGGAGAAAATGAAAAAGTTAAAAGGGTGTAGGGATATGACATCATGCATGACATCATGCATGATGCCATAAATCCCATAATTTATAAATTAATTAAAATGAATTGTGGTCTTTCATAAGACAAAAGAAAAGAATAGAAAAGAAAATCCATTTGGTCATCTTTTCCCTTGAAGCCGCCCACCTTTCTCCCTTAGCTCTCTCTCTCAAACTCCATTAGAGCTCTTAAGTCAAGCCTTATAAACCTTCAATTCCACCATAAAAACCTTACTCTCCAACATTAAATCTTGTAGTTAGACCTAGATAAGGAGCTTGACAACAAAAAGAAAAAGAAAGGAAGGAGTTTTGAAGAAAAGGAAATTTTGCATAAAAAGGTTAGTAATCAAATTTGATAAATTGAGTTTGATTCTTATATTTCTAACTTATTTAGCTTGTAAATATGCTTATAATGAAAAGAAAAAAATTGTGAGGGACCATTACTAAATTTTGGCCAGCATAAGGGGGAGGGTGATTTGCATGATTTGAATAGTTTGAATGGGTATATAAACCTTAGTTAGTTGAATGACTATGGTTAAAGGCATGGAATCAAGTAAATGCAAAAATTAGTGTGAATTAGGGTTTGGACGTTAGGGTTTAGGGACCAAAAATGTGAATAAGTGTTAAATGATGTCTTTGACATATTTTAAGGAAATAAATGGTCATTTGTGACCTAATTAAGTGCGTTAGAAGTGTTTGAATCAAAGCCAAATTTGGATTGAGTATGCAGCATGACCAAAAGTCAACTTTGAAGGACCAAAAATGAAATTTTACAAGTCCAATAGATATGGGACCAATTGGGGATGAAAATAGGCACTAAATGAAACAATTTTCATTTAGGAAGCATGCCCAAAAAGTGACTAAAACCTAGTGAACAAATTAACCAAAGTTGAAAAATTGTAGGCTGCCCTGCACAAACTGACCAAATGAACATTTGTTCATTTGGTCATAACTCGAGCTAGGCATTCAAAATGACTTGAACTTTTACCAGTGGTTAGATGAGATATAGACCTAAAACTTTCATGAAGAACACAAAACCAAATTATGCCATTAACCAGATCAAATTATTGAGCAAATTTGAGTCACTGAATCTACAGAACTGCAGATTTGCCATATGAGCAGTAGAGTTTCAATGGCTATAACTCTCTCTAGAAAACTCTGATTTAGGTGATTCTTGAACCAATGGAAACCTAAGACATAGTAGAACATTTCATGTGAAGAAAATTAGACCAAATTATGGACTTAACTTGATCAAATTGCTGAATGAAGTTGGAGTAATAAATCTGCAGAACTAAATTCTGCAACATGAACAGTAACTGTATCTTGGCTATAACTTGAGCTACAAAACTCCAATTGGGGTGATTCAAAAATGAGAATAAACTTAATACATTAGGGAACATTTTCTATGAAGAAAATTTTGCCAAATTCCAACAGTTAAAGGACCAATAAAACAGTGCAACTTAAGACTCCAAAACTGAAAATTGGCAATTTTGCCTAAAATACCTAAGTTTTGAGAAAACAACCAAAACTAACAAATTTAGTGACCAAAATGTGGTATGTCGGTGAAGTTGGAATTCCCATACCTATTAAGCCTTAGAAAGTCAACAATTTGACTTGAATAGTGTAGTGAATAGTAACCCAAAACACCAAATTTCAAGAATGTCGAGTTTAACATGTTAGAGCTAGGTAAAAGTGAAATTAAATTTATTTTTGGATTTATGCTAAGTTATGGTACTGAAACACTGTAAAATTGTGTGTTTCAGTTGAAAAAAATACCGGGAAAGAACCCGAGGAACCGAGTCAAGGCCAAGAGGCGACTCGCTTGAGGTTTGTGCACAACATCACTATGCTTTAAAATTCATTGATAAAGTGAATGAAATATAAATTTTTATTTTGCTTTGAATTGTTGAAAGTTTATTGTGACCTTAATTATGATGTTTGAATTTAAATTGTGAAAGTTATTGTGCATATTTGAAATGACAATGTTTAGCAAATTGTGAAGATGAGTTTTGAAATCACACTATCATGACCATATATTTGAACACCTCACTAGCATGACTAGTGTGGATAATTAGTTTCGAATTTTGATTTCTTCTCTGGAGAAGTGTTGAGGTGTGCCAGTAGAAGAGGATGTGAATGGATATCCATATATTTGAGCTAGTTAGCCTTGTGATGTGATTTCTCTTTAGCCTCTGGCTATTGAGATTCTATTTGTTTCGAATGGCATGATCTAACATTGGGTTTTATGAAATGTGATTTGACACTTTAAAATAAGATTGTTTGGGATAAAAATCTCATAAATTATGTTTCGTGTTTAACTCGCATGCTCAGTTCAAATTTTGAATAAATGTGATTTTATTTCTGCATAAGGATTATTTTAGTATGTTGTGCACCACTGAGTCCTAGTACTCAGCGATAGCTTTTATTGCTATTGCAGATTTAGAGACTAGAGGAGCAGCAGACTGAGCTGCTGAGGTGTGAGGAGCTATCAGCTTGAAGCCATCGGGTATAATTTATACCCTAATTGTAAATATTTATTTTGATGTATGTATTGCATATAAATGTATGGACATGTAAATGGGTCTTGAGCAGCTTGTACAAAAATTGTATGAAGTTTGTAATAAAGTTTAGTTTGTATTTCTATTGATGTAAAATTTGTAAGGATGTCTATAAATTGTTTTGTCTCTGATGAAATATAAGTGGAACTATTATATTTAATTTAAATGAAATATATTGCTAGTATTTTGAGGATTATTGAATTTTGAACTTGAGAAATTGATTGAGCTGATTGTGAAATTGAAGTAGTTGTTGAGAAAAATTTTTAGAAGTGCTTTTTACAGGTATTTGAAGAACTAGCTTCTCAAAATATAGACAAAACTCTGTCAAAATTTTAATAAAATTTGCAGAAAAATAAAATTGACCAAAAATATTAACTAGATTTACTTTTAATCATATGTTTTAAATACCTATTAGAAAATGCTCACCACTTGTCAAAAGTAAGAAAATTGTTTAAAATCCCTTGTAGGGTACTTAATGAGTTATCGGTAAGCGAAGTTCGGTAGTTCATTAGGTATTCTACAGGATCATGTTATGCCTTACAGAGGGGCAAGGTATGACAACTAAAACATGTCACACCCTACCCCTCTGTAAGGCATAACATGATCCCGTAGTATACCTAATGAATTACCAACTTCGTCTACTGATAACCCATTAATTACACTACAAGGGATTTTAAAACTTTTCTTACTTCTTTTTTTACAGTGGTGAGCACTATTTACAGGTGTTAAATTTTTTTTTTTTTTAACTAAAGGGAATAGCTAACACATTTGAATTATTAGGAATTTCTGTAAAAATTTTGGTGGAGCGCCCTCTGTATTTTGAATAAAACAGTTCTTCAAAACTTGTAAAAAGCACTTCAAATATATTTCTCAATCTCAAACTCCAACATTTAATCAACACAATATGTTTCTCAACTCAAATCCACAATAACTTTTCAATATTTCCAAAGGATGAGATAAAAGAAATATAGTAAAAATTTTACAAGCCAAAATAATTCACAATTTATTTTACACTTCAATGTACAATTTTAATTTACAACTGCCCAAAACCAATAACACTATATACATATAATGAACATATATTACAATACAAAATGCAAAATATGGTATACTCAATATACCCGATGATCTCTCGCTGAATGCACTAGTAGCCTAGTCTGCTGCCCTGTCTGTCTGTCTACCTGCGATAACAATGAAAAGCTATCGCTAAGACATTGTCTCAGTGGTGCACAACATTAACCAAATACAACTTTAAATCACAATTCATAAGTCATACAATTAGTGGATACTTAAAAGCATAGTTAAATTCAAGATAGTGAATGTCAATAAGAATTTAAACTCCATTTCACAATATCATAATGAATCTCAATAAATCGAAACATGGTTAAATTCAAAAGATAGTGAATGTCAATAAGAATTTAAACTCCATTTCACAATCTCACAATGCATATCAATAAATCACACACAGCTTAATCATGTTCCAAAGTTCAATTCGTCCCAAAGGCCGATGGCTAATGAGGAATTCAATTCGTCCCAAAAGTCGATGGCTAATGAGGAATAACAGAGCTAGCTAGCAAAAATATGAGTACTCATTATATTCGTCCTCAATAGGCACACACCTCAACACTTCAACCAGAGAGGGAATTCAATTCGTTCCACTAGACAAGCTAGCGAAGAATTCAATCAATATATATGATAGCTGTGGTTTCAAACCATTTGCAATGCTTTTCAATCAATAAGTATCCATCAATATCAATCAAACAATTTTTCACAGTTTCAAACCATTTACAATGCTTTTCAAGCAATAAGTATCCATTCAAACACATTTCCACAATTTAAAACAATAACATACAAATACTCATAATTTATTCCAATTGAAAATTTTCAAAAGAAATAACTGTTGTGCAAAAACCTCTGATAACTGTCTCTTGGCTCTGACTCAATGTTTCCTTCCCCTTCTCTGAGTCTTTGCTAACTGAGAAACACAATTTGAAGTGTTTCAGTACTCATTTATACTGTTTGTACGAATAAGGTTCAATAATTAATTTATTGAATTCTATTATTTCCTTAGTCAACCTAATATGTTGACCCTCGATGCAGTCTAGGTGAATTAGATTTTAATGTTACCAATATGTTACATTTGTAGCCTTTTTGGATTGGTACATGTTACCCAATTCATTTCTATGAATAGTGCGTTTTATTGCAATTTATCGGATATCGGTATACTAATTTGACCTAGCCGGATGACCTAGTTCCCTCGGTTTCGGGTTTCAATCAAAACTACAAACTTGTAGATCTATGTCTTATTGCACGCGGGGCAAAATTTCAGGTCATTCTGAGTTTACTAGACCAAGTTATGGTCATTTTACTATTGTTGGTCAAAATGCATTAAAATTGGTCACTTTAGGTCATTTTAGGTCATTTTAGGTTCGGCAAGTTTTTTGACCCGAATTTGTGCAAGCTTTTTGACTTGCTTATGGTGATTTCTGGGTGTTGGTGTCTTCATAAGGGTTGTAGATATATGTCTTAACTATTCATGGTCAAAATTTCAGGTCAATTGGACCTGTTTTGAGTGAGTTATGGCCTAAAAACTAACTACTGCCCAAATGGTCAATTTTCAGGCTTTAATTGCACTAATCCGGATTTGCTCATTTTTTAAGTTACCTTACAAGCAGAATTTTGGTAAGCTTCCTTCATGAAAGTTGGCACATTTTGTGCCTAGTTTCACCTCCAATTGGTCTCATACCAATTGGAGCCACACACTTAAGGTTCTAGGCCAAAATGCACACTGCCCTCTAGCAACACCCTTCATTACATACCACATACACTTTTAACACTTACCAAGTTGCACATTCATGCCATTTTTGTTTTGTACCATAACACAAACACATTTCACAGCACATTGTTGGTCATTTTGGCAGCTTATAATCACACTCAATATGCACCATATAGTACAGAATTTTTCAAGCTCAAATTGCAAAAATTTAATCACCTAACCTAGCTCATTTACATGTCCAATCTCACACCATCATACATATACACAAGTTGCCATAACAAGTACCAAAATCCAACATTAATATTGCATAAACCAAACATGAAATAACATTTTTATGGTTCACCATTCAAGCTGCCGATTCATACACCTCTCTCCACTAATTTCCAAGCTTCCAAATTCAAGTACACATTTACATATACATAGTATACATCACCCAAATTAATTCCTACACACATAAACACTTCATCAACCCTTTAATCTACCATTTACAAGTAAGAATAAACTGTCCGTAAGGAGTTTCCATGGCTACCAAAAGTACACATCTCCCTTTAAACATCAAACCTCAAAAATCTCTCCACAATTCAAGTACCCATAACATCCTTACTAACTTTAATAAAGCAATAATCAAAAGCACAAACTTACCACTTTGGAAACTCTTCAAAACCTCTCTAAAACTTGGTCATCTTATTGCCTATTTACTGCCCAAGGTGTATGGACAACTTTTAATGAAGGAATGTGCCAAGAAAGGAGCTTGAATCACACTTGCATGGAGCTTTCAAGTCATGCGGCAATGGAGGTTTGTTGGCAGCAATTTCGGCTGGTTCTAAGGTTGAAGATGAAGATGAGCATTCTGCCCAAGATGATGAGTTAGTAGTCCACTTTGATGGGTGAGTGGAGCACCAAGCTTAAATTAAATATTAGTTTATTCATAAGTTTTATTTTCCCACATTTAACTCCCCATTTTTGCTATTTACATTAGGTACAACTAATTTAATTTTTCATGAAATTTTCCAAGTGTAATATTATTTATTTTTAATGGACATTTAGGTCAAAAGACAACTTGGGGTGTCAAATGACCACAATGCCCCTGTTCAGGTTGCATTCCCGATTTTTAGGTAACACATGGTTTTGTCCGTTTTTTGATTTCTCACTTTTCTTTGTACTAATTAATTAATTTTTCTTTGATATTTCTAATGGTATTTATACTTCAATAGGTGTCTATCTAAGTCCTAAAAATATTTTCCAGGGTTCCCCGCGGTCCAAGGCTAGTCAACGGTCCACACTGCGACTTCCCAGTACAGTCACCCATCGCTAGGGTTCTCGGCTCGTTTAACTTGGTTACATTTCATTGCTATGATTTTTCTTTGTTTTTCTTGTATTTTCTTTTCTTGTATTTCATTATTTTATGTCTCCTCACTCATATCGAAGTGTAGTTCTAGGCATTCTAGCTGTCCAAACAACACTGGTCACTGGAACAGTAGAACGCACTACCGAACATAGGGGTGTTACAGCTGGAGCTTTCATCTTTGTTTCTGTGGAGGGGATGATGGTGGTTGGGTGCTGAACCTGCTTTTGGAGATCATTTAACTATTTTTCAATAGTGTGAAGATGACTATTGGTCCAGTTCCTCTGTTGGATGATATTTTCAAGATCTCTCTCAGTGTTCTTCTCACTCTTAAGTTTGAAAGGAGAAGCTATAAGGGTGGTTTTGGGGTGTTTGATTTGAAGTTCTCGGAGAGGTGGATGGACAAATTGAATCCATTCTCCTTTTGAAGTTTACCAGGAAGTTGTTTTAGAGAGTGGGTTTAAGGTTTTAGAAGCAAAAGGATATTCCAGATGATTTTCAGAAGCATATTTTTCAAGCCAATCAAAGAAGAAAATATGCATTTGAAGCTCATGAAGGAATGCATAAAATTTCTCTTGGATTTCCTGCCTTTGATCTATGAAGTTTTGGAAAAACCAAAGTTTTTTCTCATGATTATAAGGGGCATAAAAATCTTTTTGAAGATAAGCTTTGTTAATCTAAAAATCTTTTTGAAGAACATTCAGTTTAGATTCTATATTCTCAGTCATAGAGGAGAAGGTTGGAGATGTTGGTCTAGGGTGTTGTTCAGGAGTAGAATAGACAGGTCGTGGTATGGTAGTTGAAAAGTTAGCAGTTTGCATTGAAGTTGCACTTTGTATGTTTGAAATTGAGTGTATAGGTAGATCTGGGATTCGAGTAAAGTGTTCTGCAGTTGTTGGATAATTAACTACAGAGGGCGTTCTAGTTAGGGGTAGATCGACAGTAAGTAGTTGTGAGATTCTTCCTAGGTCTATAGTTCCAGAGGAAGAGGTAGCATCAAAAGATCTTCTGGAAGTTGGGGGTTTTCTAGCAAAAGAGAGTTTTACCTTTCCATCAGGGAACTAGGCGATTTCTTTAAGCTGGCTATTTGGGCTAGGTGGAGGCAGTGGTTGTGGTATTGTGGCACCTTCTAGGATCCAGTCTTCAGGTAGTGAGACTTCATTCCATTTGATGGCTTTAGGAATAACAGCATTGGCTCTGGTAAGATCAATTTTGAAAGAGGAGGGTTTCTCCTTTCTGACTATGAATAAGAACTTTAGAAGCAAAATCAGTCATCATGGCTTTGTAATGAACTTTAAAAATCAAAGCAACAGGAATAGATTCAGGAAGCATTTTATAATTATGAGTTTTAATTTGCAAAATAAGACTATCAAGCAAATTTATATCATTTAAAGAAACAGTTAAGTTTGGATAACATTCAAAAGAAATTGGACTAGTGCAGCGACTAGACTCAACAGAACTAAGCAAAGAATCTTGGAAGTCATAGAAGCGAACATCTCTTAGAATAGCTAAGATGGAAGTGTTCAGACCTTCTTTCGTTAAGGGCTAGATTCCTACCTGAACTAACCCTATATGGACATAGTTGTAACCTTTGGCTTTGTGTTTATTTAAGGAAGCAGAAGTTAAAAGCTTAATGATTTCAAAAGGCTTTGTGATTGGAATATCTCTTTCCTCAGTTTTAATGGTAAAATCATTTTTGGTAAGGATGTTAAACTTGCTTTGTTTATAGATCTGATCTTTCTAGACTTTAGGAAGTTCCCAATTATGTATTGCTTTTTCAAAGTCTTCAATAATTAATTCTTCATTGTTGACTATCTTTTCTCTAGTCCCAAAGGTAGAAGAGCTGGAAATAGATTGATTTATATAAAATATATCCATGAGTTGAATAGTCTAATTAATACATTCCCTACAGTAGGATATCTGGATTTACAGCCAAACCACTAGGACTTATGACCAGCAACCTTAAAAGGACTCAAGAATGTACTAATCAAACGCCCTAAACACACAAAAATATTTGACAATAGTCACTCTATCCCCCTGGCTCTGATACCAATGACATATATATATATATATATATTTTTTTTTTTTTTTTTTTTGAATTTTAATTAGTTGAAAATTTTAATGATGTTACTATGATATCATGCTCATGCCATAATTCTATTTCTTTTTCATTTCTTTTCTTTTCCTTTTCTTTTCCCTTTTCCGTTCCATAATTCATGATTTAAATTTATTTTATGTATTTTAAATCTCTCTCATTTCACTTGGCATTTAGGTCAAATTTCATCACTAAGGGTGAAATGATCGAAATGCCCCTCATTGTGCCTATCGAGTTATATTTGTCTATACCAATTGACTTAATTTTCTTGAATTTTCTTTGATATTTTTAATGTTATTTATATATCAGTAAACCTTCAATTAAGTCCCAAAAATTATTTCTTAGGGTTCCTCGTGGGTCTGGGGTCGGCAATTGTCTACATAGTTACTTCTCGGTACAGTCACCCATCGTCATGGTTTCGGCTCCTTTAACCTAGTTACATTTCATTTCTTTTATTTTTCTTAATTTTCCTTGATATTTATTTCATCGATTTATGTCTCCTCACTCTAGTTTAAGTGTAGAACATTCTGGCTTTCTGAACAAATATTAGTCATCAGAACAGTAGAACATATGGACTACCTACAGTGAGGGCGTTATAATTTTTCTTATATTTTCTTAGCAATATATTGTCATCTAAACCTTAATAATCCTTCACTTAAGTCTCAAAAATTATTCACAGGGTTCCCCACGAGTCTAGGGTTGCTAACTGTCTTTACAGTCACTTCCCGTTAGGGTTACCCATCGCTATAGCTCTGGCTCATTTAACCTCTTGCATTCCATTTTCTAAAATTTTTTCTTAATTTTTTTTTCATTATTTAGCTGATTTATGACTCCTCACTCTAGTTTAAATATAGTTTCAGACATTCTAGCTGCCTGGATAGACATTAGTCATCGAAATTGTAGAATGTACGGACTACCCAAAGTGAGGGCATTACACAACAGGTGCCATCCTATAAGGAGTGATGGAAATTGGCTCCACACCACGCATAATCTCAATTTCAAACTACACCTCTCTCTCCAAAGGCAAACCCGGCAATTCTTCCAGAAAGATATCTAGAAAATCACATACAATAGGAATATCCTTTAATTCTAAACTCCCCACTTGGGTGTCTATCACGTGGGCCAAATATGCTTCACACCCCTTTCTAATCATCTTTCTAGCAAGTGAAGCTGAAAGGATGTTGGACAGCAATAACTGCTTCCCCCCATGTATTACTACATCTACATACTTGGGAAGACCAAAAGTGACTGTCTTCAGTCTACAATCGATCATGGCATGATGCTTGGCTAACCAATCCATGCCCAAGAGGCTATCATAATCCCAGAAGGGCATTTCAATTAAATCTGACATGAATGTATATCCTTAGATTACCAAAGGACAATCCCTATACAATTTGTTCACCCTGACCTCTTGTCCTAAAAAACTAGTCACTATCACTTCAAAATCCAATTTCAAACAATGAATAGCAAAAGAACATGCAATACTAGCACTAGCATAAGAATGTGTAAAACTAGGGTCAAACAGCACATAAACATCCTTGTTAAAGATGGAGAATATACCAGCCACAGCATTTGATGTCTCAGCCTTGCATTGTATATATTTTAGCTAGTGCGCCGCTCTGCTCTGACTGGTTTACTGTACCATGGCTACCAGATGTACTACCTCTACCCCTGCCTTGACCTCTACTAACTATCTGTGGCCCTTTAGAAGCAGAACCTTGAGTAGATCCCTCAGTGGTGGTAGGTGGCTCAGATCTGCGAGCGCTAGTGTAATCCCTGGCAAAATGCCCACTTCCACCATAGTTGTAATAGGCTCTTGTGGCCTTATAACATACTCCTCCATGTGTCTTGCCATAGGTTTCACAGTTATGGGCAGGAAAGGAACTCCTAAATGTCTGCGAACCAAATCTAAGTGGCCTCTGCCCTGAGAATCTTCCCCTACTAGATCCTCTATTACTAGGTCCCCCAAAGCTCTTTCTCTTACCCGGATTGCTACTTGAACTCTGACCTGTAAGCTTACTACTTTTCTCTTTTTTAGTGGTTATCTTCTTAGATGCCCCTTCCAGTTCTATCCCTTCGAACTCAAGGGCCTGAGATATCAAGTCTGAGAAGTTCCCATGTCTAAAACCAACCACCTGTGGTCGTATGCTAGGCCTCAATCCAGCTTCAAACCGCTTGCATCTATTTCTGCTGGTGGTGAGTAAGTTCCCAACATAATGGATCATATGTGAAAACTCTCTCTCATACTTTGCCACAGTCCTATCGCCTTGCTTCAAACTCAAAAACTCCTAAAGCTTCATGTCCACATATGTATCCGGAACATACTTTTATCGAAATTCCCTAAGGAAGTCTTCCCATGTCAAGACCGGAGGCTCTACCAAACTGCGAAGAATGGTCTTCCACCATTCATAAGCGTTCCCATGCAACAAAGAGGCTGAGTATTCGAACTTCAAATGTAGTTTCTTAAATACCCTCTCCATCCTTTTTAACCATTGCTCAGCTTCCAATGGGTCCACTGTACCCTTGAACTCTGTTGCCCCATACTTCATTAACTTGTCATATTGTCTGGCTAGGGGTGGTGGTAGCATTTGGAGGTGCTTGTGCTGGAGCTTGGATTGGGATATTGCCAGCCATTTGTTGAAATTATGCAACCATCTGCTAAGTGAACTGAGCAGGAAATTGAATAGGCGGACTTGGTACAGCTGACCCATTGGCATTTTGGGGAGCTGGAGCCTCCCCTTGTACCTCAGCTGCTACCGATTGCTCTACTGTGTGGTCCTCCTCTTACATTATGAATCACAATGAATTTTACTCCCTAAACAACTAACACAAGGAGGTTTCCCTCCATTAGTCCATATTCATGATGTAGTGCACTATATGTAACAATTAATGACAATTGAGCAATTGTACTTATCAAAATATTTTGAATATGAAATTCAAAACTTATATGAAAACCAAAGTTCTGATATACCACTAAAGCATGTCACACCTTATCCTTTATAAGGCATGACATGTTTCCGTAGCATACCTAATGAATTACCGAATTACACCTACCAATAACCCATTAAATATACTACAAGTGATTTTAAGCAAATCATAGCTTTTTATTTTATCTTTACTTTGTGAAAAACTGCATGGTGGTGGTTAAAACTTTAGCAAAACCATAATTTTATAACCTATCGAAACCATAATATAATTAAGCAAAAGATTTTCTTCAATCCATTTCACAACATAATATTATTACATTTACATTTCAAGTAAACATTTGATTTCAAAAATTTCATTCGTTAGAGATAATGAACTGAACATTACAAAATCTATATTTACATAAGTCTCAAAAGGAAATACAAATATTTACAACTCAAAATGTTATAGCAATGTAATACTTTTTAATACAAACTGCTCAATGTTTGTACATCATACATATAGCTAAAAATACATCAAAGGAATTACAAGGATATACCTAATGTAAATACCCAAAGTCAATACAAAAGCTGCTCCCAAGTCTCTCACTCGATAGCCTTCTCCTTTCCCTTACCTGTGACAGCATAAATAAGCTATCGCTGAGTGTATCACTCAATGGTGCACAACTAATAATTTTAGAACTTAAAGTGAAACACAACTTGTCAAAATATAACAAATTACATTTTCCATAATCATGAAAATATCACCATAATTTCTAAGTCCATAAGAACCATTTTTTGAAATCACCTTTCAATGAAGAAATCATAATTCATAAATCACAAATCATAAAGCATAAGTGTTGCCAATGTCACACCCTACCCCTCTGTAAGGCATAACATGATCTCGTAGTATATCTAATGAATTACCAACTCCGTCTTCTGATAACCAATTAAATACACTACAAGCGATTTTAAAAACTTTTCTTATTTCTTTTACAGTGGTGAGCACAATTTACAGGTATTAAAAACCTTTTTGAACTGAAGTGATAGAACTAACACATTTGAATTATTTGGAGTTTCTGTAAAAATTTTGGTAGAGTACCATCTGTATTTTGAATAAAATAGTTCTTCAGAAAACCTGTAAAAAGAACTTCAATATTTTTTCCAAATCTCAACTTCAACATATTTCTCAACACAACATATTTATCAATTTAAATCCACAGTGATTTTTCAAAGACTGAGATAAAAGAAATATAATATAATTTTTACAAGTCGAAATAACTCATAATTTACCTTACAACTTCAATGTAGAATTTTAATTTACAACTGCTCAAAATCAAAAATAATATGTACATACAGTGGTCATACATTACAGTACAAAATGCAAAATGTGGTATACTCATTATACCTGAAAATCTCTCGCTGGAGGAACTAGCAGCCTAGTCTGCTGCCCTGTCTTTCTGTCTACCTGCGATAGCAATAAAAAGCTATCGCTGAGACAATGTCTCAGTGGTGCGCAACATTAACCAAATACAATTTAAATCACAATTCATAAATCATATAAATAGTGGATACTTAAAACCATAGTTAATTTCAAGATAGTAATTGTCAACAAGAATTTAAACTCCATTTCTCAATATCACAATAAATTTCAATAAGTCAGATCATGGTTGAATTCAAAAGACAGTATATGTCAATAAGAGTTTAAATTCATTTCACAATCTCACAATACATATCAATAAATCACACACAGCTTAATCATGTTCCAAAGTTCAATTCATCCCAAAAGCCGATAGCTAATGAGGTATTCAATTCGTCCCAAAAGTCGATGACTAATGAGGAATAACATAGCTAGCTAGCAAAAATATGAGTACTCATCCAATTCTTCCTCAACAGGCACACACCTCAACACTTCAGCCAGAGAGGAAATTCAATTTGTCCCACTAGACAAGCTAGCGAGGAATACAATCAATATACATGATAGCTGTGGTTTCATACCATTTCCAATGCTTTTCAATCAATAAGTATCCATCAATATCATTCAAACAATTTCTCATAGTTTCAAACCATTTACAATGCTTTTCAAGCAATAAATATCCATTCAAACACATTTTCACAATTTAAAACAATAATGTACAAATAGTCATAATTCATTTCAATTGAAAAATTCAAAAGAAATAATTGTTGTGCACAAACCTCTCTCAATATTTCTCAACACAACATATTTATCAATTTTAAATCCACAAAGGATTTTTCAAAGATCGAGATAAAAGAAATATAATATAATTTTTACAAGTTTAAATAACTCATAATTTACCTTACAACTTCAATGTAGAATTTTAATTTACAATCAAGCACAAAATCAAAAATAATATGTACATACAGGGTCATACATTACATTACAGACAAATGCAAAATGTGGTATACTCATTATAATTCAAAATCTCTCACTGGAGGAACTAGCCGCCTGCCTTTTCTCATTTCAGCAATGATAGCAATATCAACAGACAATGTCTCAGCGCAACATTAACTAAATACAATTTAAATCACAATTCATAAATCATATAAATAGTGGATACCTAAAACCATAGTTAATTTCAAGATAATAATTGTCAACCAGAATTTAAACTCCATTTCTCAATATCACTATAAATTTCAGTAAGTCAGATCATGGTTGAATTCAAAAGACAGTATGTACACAGAGTTTAAATTCATTTCCACAATCTCTACAACGTGATATCAATAAATCACACATGCCTTAATCTGCGTTCCAAAGTTCAATTGTCCCAAAAAGCCGGCGGTTAATGAGGTATCTAATTGGCCCCAAAATTCGGCGAATTAATGAGGAATAAATATAGCTAGCTAGCAAAAATATGAGTACTTCATCCAATTCCGTCTCACAGTACACATACACCTCAACACTTCAAATGCAGTAGAGGGAATTAATTACCCTACTAGACAAGCTTAGCGAGGAATACAATCAATATACATGATAGCCGTGGTTTCATACCATTTCCAATGCTTTTCAATCAATAAGTATCCATCAATATCATTCAAACAATTTCTCATAGTTTCAAACCATTTACAATGCTTTTCAAGCAAAAATACACATAAACACTACTCATTATTTCATACAATTTCACAACTAATTTATATACATATACATCAATTCTCAATGTCATAATTCTGCCAATATCTTCATGAATTCATACATTCAACATGGAGTCTCAAGGCTGCCGAATTGTTCCACAATGCCAAAGTTTCACATACTTTCTTCAATTTCAATTTCAAATGCATAATCACCATTACATATGGAAATAACTTACTAGGACATCAATTCACCCTATTCAACATGAATTCTCATCAAACATATGTAAGAATATTTCATTAAACATACAACTCCATGGCTGTCCAAAAATGGATATATCAAGAACTCCTCAAACTTGAAAATTTTCTTCACAAAGCACACACCCATAACATGTATATAAAGTTTAACAAAGCAATGTTCAAAAATACAAACTTACCTATGGTTGGGACTTGTTAAACCTTCACAAAACTTCTTAATGTTGGCATCAAACTCTTCCTTGTGATGTGGGGATAAAAATTAATTAAGACAAGTAAGGAAAATTTAGCTTGAAAATGGGTGGAGTGTGGCATGGAAGTGGGCGGCCATGGGAGGATTTTGGAGGTTCATTTCGGCAAGGTTGAGGGGATTTGGAGAAGATGAAGTGCAGATGGTGAAATGGACTTACACCTGCCCCATTAGTGTTTAATTAAATCCCTAGTGGTCCACTCACCAAATTTAAATCATATAATATGTTAAATGCGTTATTTACACAATTTTCACTCCACTTTTGGCTATTTACATTAGGTACCACCAAATTAATTTTTCATTTTATTTTCTAAGTGTAATATTATTTATTTTGAATGGACATTTAGGTCAAAAGACAATTCGGGATGTCAAATGACCATAATGCCCCTATTCGGGTTGCATTCCCGATTTTTTGGTAACACCGGGTTTTGTCCGTTTTTCGATTTCTCACTTTTCTTTGTACTAATTATTTAATTTTTCTTTGATATTTCTAATGATATTTATACTTCAATTGATGTCTCTCTAATTCATAAAGTCCAATTACAACCACAAATACACATAAACACTACTCATTATTTCATACAATTTCCACAACTAATTTATATACATATACATCAATTCTCAATGTCATAATTCTGCCAATATCTTCATGAATTCATACATTCAACATGGAGTCTCAAGGCTGCCGAATTGTTCCACAATGCCAAAGTTTCACATACTTTCTTCAATTTCAATTTCAAATGCATAATCACCATTACATATGGAAATAACTTACTAGGACATCAATTCACCCTATTCAACATGAATTCTCATCAAACATATGTAAGAATATTTCATTAAACATACAACTCCATGGCTGTCCAAAAATGGATATATCAAGAACTCCTCAAACTTGAAAATTTTCTTCACAAAGCACACACCCATAACATGTATATAAAGTTTAACAAAGCAATGTTCAAAAATACAAACTTACCTATGGTTGGGACTTGTTAAACCTTCACAAAACTTCTTAATGTTGGCATCAAACTCTTCCTTGTGATGTGGGGATAAAAATTAATTAAGACAAGTAAGGAAAATTTAGCTTGAAAATGGGTGGAGTGTGGCATGGAAGTGGGCGGCCATGGGAGGATTTTGGAGGTTCATTTCGGCAAGGTTGAGGGGATTTGGAGAAGATGAAGTGCAGATGGTGAAATGGACTTACACCTGCCCCATTAGTGTTTAATTAAATCCCTAGTGGTCCACTCACCAAATTTAAATCATATAATATGTTAAATGCGTTATTTACACAATTTTCACTCCACTTTTGGCTATTTACATTAGGTACCACCAAATTAATTTTTCATTTTATTTTCTAAGTGTAATATTATTTATTTTGAATGGACATTTAGGTCAAAAGACAATTCGGGATGTCAAATGACCATAATGCCCCTATTCGGGTTGCATTCCCGATTTTTTGGTAACACCGGGTTTTGTCCGTTTTTCGATTTCTCACTTTTCTTTGTACTAATTATTTAATTTTTCTTTGATATTTCTAATGATATTTATATTTCAATTGATGTCTCTTTAAGTCCTATAAATATTTTCCAGGGTTCCCCGTAGTCCAGGGCTAGTCAACGGTCCACGCCGTGACTTCCCGGTGCGGTCACCCATCGCTAGGGTTCTCGGCTCGCTTAACTTGGTTACATTTCTTTGCTATTATTTTTCCTTTGTTTTTCTTGTATTTTCTTTTCTTGTATTTCACTATTTTATGTCTCCTCACTCATAACGAAGTGTAGTTCTAGGCATCCTAGCTGTCCGGACAACTCTGGTCACCGGAACAGTAGAACGCACTACCGAACTTAGGGGTGTTACAGCCAACATCAATACACAGTTTAGACCATGATACAAAATTTCACGATCAATGCCGTATTGTACACCACAACAAAGCAAATCAACCTCACTAACCATTATTGATGAGGGAGGGGCTAGCTAGCTAATGAGTACTCATATAATCTCACCCCACTAACCGTTATTAATGGGGGAGATAATCATAATCAAATATCAAACCTCAAGTAGCCGATACAACTGGGGAGTTCTGAAAGGGACTGTCATGCTAACTGTGATTTTAAAATAATTTTCAAAAGTTTCTAAATCAATAATCACATTTGCAAATCAATAAACACATTCAAATCATCTTAAAACCCATATAGAGGTGGCAACACACAATTTCTCCATTTCAAAAGATCATAACTCATTCAAAGTGAACTCATTCAAATCAATTTACAAAGTTAAAACAAAGAAAAGGTTAGTTGTGCTCAAACCTTTAATGAATATCATTTTTTTTTCACTTACTTCTCCTTGTCCTTCCCAATCTCTTTTTCTAATGAAAACACACAAGTAGTATGTCTTAATACTCATCTTAACTATTGCCAAGAACTCATTACATAAATGTTTAATGCCTCCCTAAGTTAGATTTGAAATTTCAAAGAGTTTTGGATTTTGAATAGCTTGGTGCCCTAATATTTGAACCCAATTTTTACCTAGTTCCAATCATAATTTAGCGAAGTGTTCTTCATGAAAATTGTTCCTCTAGGTATCAGCTTTAGTTGAGTTAATTTTATCCAGCAATTTGGTTGAGTTAAGTTCATAATTTTGCCTTAAGTTCTGCATATGAAATATTTTACTATGTTTCAGGTTTCCATCGGTTCAAGAATCACCTAAATTGGATTTTTCTAGAGTGAGTTATGACAATTAAAAATTTACTATTCACGTGTACAAATTTTGTAGATTCCACGTTCAGAATTCCACCTCCAGATTTAAGACACATTTAGGGTAGCTTATGGCCATTTTCTGGGCAGAGTATCTTTATGAAAACTCTAGCCCTATGTCTTAAGTTTCATTTCCAATTAGTTTCACACCAATTGGAGTTGTGGAGCTCAACTTATAAGCATTTATGTAAACTAGACTCAGTGTCCTGAATTTTCTACACAAGAACAACACTTCCAAATCTACATTCAATTCTGCCACTCTCTTCAATACATGGTTAAACCACATTAAATGGTCAACAATTGACCTCAACAACTTCATTTGAATATCATATTATCAAAACCCTAAATTCCATGCAAAACCCTAATCTCCATAATTATATCTCATGCAAACTCATACCAAATCACATACCTATCATATGTATATTCATGAACAACACTAATAGACATATTAACTTCCATTAAAATCATCAAGCCCCACATGTACCTAGGCTGGCTGAAAATGGCCTCTACCATAATTCATCAATTTCTTTCAATTTCATGCAAATCTCAACTCATTTCAACATGCTAGCAAGGATTAAAGAAGAGAGCTAAGTAGAACTTGCACTAACCAACATCAAATCAAATTTAATTTACCCCAAATGACTATAATTTAACATTAATACATCCTTAGCACTTCATTTTTCAAAACCCCTAAATTTTCGAAAACCCTAATTTCCAATTTCCCCAATCCATACCATTCCATTAATTCCTTTCATCAACCCAATGTCAATTCACACTTAAGATACTTCAAATAACCATAAATTGCCTTTATAAACACTGATTACACTTCATACATTAAAAGCCCCATTTTTCCCATTGAACCCTAATCTTCCATTTTCCAATTTATGCAAATTCGATGCAATTTCACTACCCTAATCATGTATACCACTTCAATTAAGCTTGAATTCATCATCAATTAAATTAAAACACATCAAACCCTAAGTTTTCCATGGTTGGCCAAAAACTTTAGCTTAGGTTCCATGTATGATTCTTCAATTTCTTAAGTTAATCACCTCATAAATAACTCTAATCCCATGCATACACAATTAACTTAGCTAGAATAATCACTTACCTCAATAGTTACTCTTTCCAATCTTTAATTTCTCTTCCAAATCTCTTGTTCTTCTTGGTTTAATCCCTTAATTAAAGATTTCCTTGATGTTTTCTACTAATTAGATGGAAAACCCATGGAAGGGAGGTGGGGAATCAATGGTTAAGAGAGGTGGTAAATGGTGGAATGAAGAAAGAGGAGAGTAAGAGAGAAAGAGAGAGGGAAAGAAAATGGGGCGGCACAATAGCAAGGGAAGAAAACTTGTTTCCTTTTTATATTTATCCTACATTTTGATTTATTTAATTCATTTAATTGAGTTGTCTAAAGCCCATTGGTCATAAATTTTTAATTAGGTAATGATGGAGTTAAAATTCTAGGTTTTCATTTCTTTTATTTTCCCTTACACATTTTTACTTGAATTTTTCCTCAAAAATTACTCCATAATTCAATTCATTAATTTCATTTAATTTAATTGATGTTTTGGTCAAAAGTAAACTCTTGAAGTGAATTGGCCAAAATGCCCCTCATCGGGTTATAATCCATCTTTTTCATAATCCCTATAAGTCCTAGGTCTTTTGTTCACTTGAATTTTTATTATGTCTATCTCAATAAATTTTCCATTTATTTTTAATCCTCAAGGTGGCTTTGAATAGTACTATTCACAGATAAAAAATGGTACTATTCAGAGCTCGGAGGTTCAGGGTGTTACATAACTAATGTAAGATAAACTGAGAATGGATGTACTTGAGGTTTTGAGCATTGAGAGCCAAATTATGATTAAGCCTCACATGAGATGTGAAGAATAAAGTGTTACTTATAAATTGTTATGAATCCAAGAATAGATGTACTTGAGGATGATTAACAATTTACAAGAAATCAATCACTCATTAGAAATCCATCCCAATTAGGATTTTCATTTCCTACTTTGGAAGTGTAGGATTCGCCAAACTAGTGAGAGAACAAATTTGATTGAAAGACCATGATCATTTTGGTTAGTTACATGGTATAATAAACTTATTGGAATCTTCTTTTTTTCTACAATTTAATTTGATAAAATGGCAATATAACCATCCAACGTTCTTGCTAGTATACTTGATAATAATAAGCTAACTGGGCCTAATTTTTTAGAATGGTTAAGAAATGTAAAGATAGTATTGAATTTAAAGCTTATAGGATGCATTCTGGATTCTAAAGTTCCTAGCCCTTTACCAGAAGGGGCCATACTAGAGGAACGTGGCACTTTAGATAGATGGAATGTAACACCCCTACTTGTATAGCCTGGTATATTTTATTGTTCCGGTGACCGGAGTCGGTCCGGACAATTAAGAGAATTAGAACCACACTTAAGACAACTAGATAAGCCATAAACACAAATAATTAGTAATTGTAAATTAGTTAAGTATAAATAAGAAAAACATAACAGAAGAAGTTAAACGAGCAGAGAGTCACAGCGATGGGTGACCTTATCGGGAACGACTGCGAAGTCGATTTAAACTCAAATTTCGAACCATAAAATGTGACGCTGCGGTCTTTAGGACCATTATGAACACAGTAAAAAAAGAGAAAATCACGAAAAAGAATTGTTAGGCCAGTCAAATAATTAAGTTAGGGAGCCGAAAGAAATATTGAATTATTTGCAAACCGGGTTGAACAGGCGAAGGGCAATTTGGTCAATTGACCCGAGTGACTCGACCTATCATCAAATAAAATTGGAGAAAAGAAAATTTCGGAGTCGGGAATTAAATTAAAGAACTAATAGAAAAATAAATGAAAAAAAAATGAAAAAGTGAAGGGAGATGACATCATGCATGCATCATGCATGATGCCATAAATATTAGAATTAATAAATTTAATTAATTTGATTTTTGGGTCTTCCATAAGGATAAAAGTCATAAAAGAAAAGAAAAAAAAATATCAAAAGTCTTCTTCTTCTTCCCATTGTGCCGCCTTACTCTCCCTCACCCTCTCCCTCACTTCATCCTCCATTAAAGCTCATTTTGAGCTTGATGAAAACTCAATAGAGACGCAGAAATACGCTATCAGATCAACTTTGTGAGACTTGTGGTAAACCACATAGTGGAGTATGTTATAGAGCTATAGGAGCATGTTTCAATTGTGGAGGGACTGGACATTTTGCTAAGGATTGCATAAGTCCACGCCGTTATGGATCATTTACCGCGGCAGAAGGATCAGCCCAAGCTTCTACCCCGAAGAGCTTACCAACAGTTGGTAGAGGCAGAGGCAGAGGTAGGGGTAGTACACTTGAAAGTTAGAATACTGTGAATCAACCAGGACAAGGTGATGCTCCAATGAGAGTATACACTATGCGATAGAGGGAAGAGGATGAGACTTCTGGTATGGTTGCTGGTATTTTCTCAATTCTTAACTGAGATATGTATATGTGTAGAAAAAAAAATCAATTTTGATATATTAGTGACTAGTCTTTTTGAAATTAATTTTGGAAGAGTTTGTCAGTGAAAAATATTTGCTAGCACACAAGAATTTGTAAAGTTAATTAGTAAGCTTAATTATGTAAAAAAAGAGAACCTAAAAGTAAGTTATAGTAATATAGTTGTCTTAGATGCGGGTAAGGGTATTACTGCTGATAGATGTCAGTGGGTACCATAATCAAAATAAGTTCAAGATATTAGTGAATTTAAAAGAATTAAGATATAGGGAAGTTTGTTCTATTGGGATGTATCGTAGTAACTATGCAATATTCTGGATGTTTGTGTTGTAAGTTGAAGATTACAGTACGGACTTGGGATTTATTATGTAGAGCTACATACTACCCAATAGTACACAAGAATAAGAATAGTTGCAAACGGCATCTGGTTTGGTACAGTTATGATAAGATAAAGTTTTCTTATTGGAAAGGAGTTTGAAAATCCTAACTTGGGATTTAAAACTCTAAAGTTAGAATATTGAAAGGTTATAGTTCAGTACAAAAGAAAATAATGACTACACATCAGTGCAAAATAAGCTATAGAATATCGATAGATAAAAATAAATAGAACAGTAAGAAATGAGAAAAATACTAGATGAGGAATTGCCACCAAGGCAAGCAATTTACTTAAGATCCGTAACGATATTCTGAACTATTGTATCAAAAAAGGAATAAGTTAAACCAAAGCAAACAAGATAGTGCAAAATGGCACATAGGCCTTGGTCATAAATGGAGATGGTAAGATAATGGTTATGGACTTATGGCCAAGAAAGAAAAGACTACAAAAGAAAATAATTGCTAAAACAACAGCAAGAAAAGACTAAAATATTCTAAACTAAATTGAAGGTTACATCAAATGAATAAGAGATTTGATAAGAAAAGAGTAAAACTAAGTTCTCACCCATAGGATCACACGAGGTCCTAGAAAAGCGAATCCACTAGCACAAAGATTTGCTTACCTCTAAAATTGAAATGAATTTGAATCTAACTTATGACAGAAGCTCGTAAGAAACTTGGCATACGAGGTGAGTAATCGATAAGTAAATATTATTGGTTAAAGTGCTAAGGAACCATCATTCAGGCCAGGAAGCTACTTAGGAGCATAAATAGGACATGAAGAGACAGCACCCACAACTATTCAGAGACTGATACCAGGTAAAATTTCAAGGACGAAATTATTTTAAGGGGGAAGAATTGTAACACCCCTACTTGTATAGCCTGGTATATTTCACTGTTCCGATAATCGGAGTCGGTCCGGACAATTAAGAGAATTAGAACCCCACTTAAGACAACTAGATAAGCCATAAACACAAATAATTAGTAATTGTCAATTAGTTAAGTATAAATAAGAAAAACAGAATAGAAGAAGTTAAACGAGCAGAGAGTCACAGCGATGGGTGACCTTCTCGGGAACGACTGCGAAGTCAATTTAAACTCAAATTTCAAACCGTAAAATGTGACACCGCGGTCCTTAGGACCATTACAAACATAGTGGAAAAGAGAAAATCACTAAAAAGAATTGTTAAGCCAGTCAAATAATTAGCTCAGAGAGCGAGGAGAAATATTAAATTATTTGTAAACCGGGTTAAACCGGTGAGGGGCAATTTGGTCAATTGACCTCGAGAGCTGACTCCTAACTTAATTGTCAAATAAAATTGGAGAAAAGAAAATTTCGGAGTCGGGAATTAAATTAAAGAACTAGTAGAAAAATAAATAAAAAAAAGATAATGAAAAAGTGAAGGGAGATGACATCATGCATGATGCCATAAATATTAGAATTAATAAATTTAATTAATTTGATTTTTGGGTCTTCCATAAGGATAAAAGTCATAAAAAAAAAAGAAAAAAAATTAGCAAAAGTCTTCTTCTTCTTCCCATTGTGCCGCCTCACTCTCCCTCACCCTCTCCTTCACTTCATCCTCCATTAAAGCTCATTTTGAGCTTGATCAAATCCCCAATTCCACTATAGAAAGTTAAACCTCCAACATTAAATCTTAATTTCAAGCCTTGATAGAGGACTTGACAACAAAAAAAAGAAGAAAGGAAGAGGTTTGAAGGAAAGAAAATTCTGCACTAAGGTTAGTAAACTAAATTTGATTTTCTTGTTGAATTAACTGTGTTTATAGCTTAACTAACTTAAAAATAAACTTAAAATGAAATGAAATTAATTGTTGGAGGACTAAACACGGATTTTGATCAGCTAGGGTTTGTTATGGTAGTGCATGAATTTGATTGGATAATAAGTGTAGGCAAGCTTATATGAATGTAGAGGTGATGTTGAGATGCTTGGATTTGATTAAATGCAATGAATCAGTATGGTTAGGGTTTGACACCTAGGGTTTAGAGGCAAAAATTTGGAGAAATAGTGAAGTGATGTGGTTGACCTAGTTTGAGGTGAGAAATGGTCATTTGTGACCAAATGAAGTTTGTTGGAAGTGTTGGAGTTGAGGTTAATTTCAGATTCAATGTGCTCATGCTGCTGGCATCAGGACCAAGGCCTTTTGAGGGACCAAAACTGAAAATTTACAAGTCTAATTGGTATGAGACCAGTTGGGAATGAAAATAGACACAAAATGACACAATTATCATTTAGGAAGCAAGCCTAAAAAGTGACCAAAACCTAGTGAACAAATTGACCAAATCCGAAAATTCTTAGTCTGACCTGTACAAACTGACAAAATGAACAGTATTTGTTTATTTGGCCATAACTTGAGCTAGGCAAGTCTAAATGATCTGAAATTTTACTAGTGAATAGATGAGATATAGACCTAAAACTTTCATGAAGAATACAAATCCAAATCATGCCATTAACCAAGTCATTTGGCCACCCAAAGTTGGTGACCTAAAACTGCCAGAACCAAAATTTGCCCAGAAATCTGGGTTAAGTCCAATCCGACAGCTATGGTTCAAATGGCTATAACTTGAGCTACAAAACTCCAATTGGAGTGATTTAACAAGAAGAATAAGCTTAAGACAATAGGAAACATTTTCTATGGAGAAAGTTTTACCAAATTATAACAGTAAAATGACCAATGGAACAGTGCAACTCAAAACACCAAAACTGAAAATTTGCAAATTTGCCTAAAAGACTTAGAATTTGAGTAAACAACCAAAACCAACAAATTTAGTGACCAAAATGTGGTATGTGGGTGAAGTTGGAATTCCCATACCTATTAAGCCTTAGAAAGTCAACAAATTGACTTGAATAGTACCATGAATAGTAACTCTAAAATGAAAAATTCCAAGAATATTAGTTTAAGTATATTTGGGCTAGAATTAAGTATTTCTGAATTAATTATTGGATTTATTGTGAAAGAAGATACTGAAACACTATAAATTTTGTGTTTTAGCTGAAAAAGACCCGAAAGGTATAAGGGATTGAGTCAAGGCCTAGAGGTGACTCACGTCAGGTTTGTGCATAATAAACTTAAAATTCTTTGTTTCTACTTGACAATTCTCGAAATAAATGTTGTGAATAATTTTGATTGTTATGGCTTTGAAAATATTATTTGAAAAATAGTGTGTTTCCTACTTTGTAAATGAAAAGTTTAGAATGAAATATGATTTGTGAATTGCATAAAATATTCATATAACTTGATTTAAATTATTTTTAATTCACACTTGGCATGACAATATTAATATGTTCCTCCTCTACTTGTGGGGTGAGTTTGATATTTGATCACTTTCCTCCGTCTCTGGCTTCCCAGCCTGAGGGATGGGTTTGGATGAGCACTCATTAGCTTGCTAGCCACCTCCCTCATTGATTTCGATTAGTGGGGTGAGTATGCCTTGTCATGATGTACACACGACATGTTCAGAAAATTTTGTGTTATGGCCTAAATTATGTTATTGTTTGGCAACACTATATTTATTAAATTGTTTGATCAAGTTATGCTATATTAAGCTTTGAAAATTATGATTTGTTATAAATGTGATTTGAGAAAAAATTTGTGAAATGCGATTATGAGATTTTTGAATGATGATTTGTTCATAAATGTTTATATTATGCATTTTATGCTTTATTGTGCACCACTGAGTATTCATATAATCAGCGATAGCTTTAACTTGCTGTTGCAGATAGAGAAAAGGACATAGCAGCAGAGCGAGCTACTACAGTTAGAGAGGAGAACAATTGAAGAATTTTTGTACGGGTATTTGTCTATACCCTGGTAGTTTAGTTTGATGTAAATATGATAGTATGCATATTTTATCTCTGTAATTTGAATAGTTGTACAGATAAAATTGTAATAATATTATTTTTGAGATTTTGCATATGTAAATTAATTTATGATTGTAAATTAATGATTTAAAATGTAATGTGCATGAGTTATGAAATGTTTTGAGATATTCATTCTTGATTTGAAATTTGAATTTTAAATTGAAGTATTGCTATTGCTGTTGATTTGAAGTTTGGTGGTTGCAAATGGAGTTATGATTAAGAAATATATTAGAAGTGTTTCTATTTTCAGGTTTTGAAGAACTATTTTCTCAAAATACAGACAGTACTCTGTCGAAATTTTTGTAAAAATTGCGAAAATTTTAAATATCCAAAAATTTGATTTATGTTTGGACTCTAAATGAAGGTTTTTAATATTTGAAAAAAAAAAATTTACCCACCAATTCCAAAATAAACGAAAATTGTTTTAAAATCCCTTGTAGTATATTTAATGGGTTACTGGTAGGTAAAGTACAGTAATTCATTAGGTGTACTACGGGAACATGTTACATCTTACTAGGAGTAGGGTGTGACATGGAAAGGGCATGACATGCGAGCCAAGTGCTGCATGTTAGCTTTTATAACTAATGAGTTATAGAAGCAGCATGAGAAGATGCAATCTGCATCTGAAATTTTGGATCACCTACAAGAGTTGTATGGTGAGCATAACAAGAATGCTAGATATGAGATATTTAAGTAGCTATTCATGATGAAAATGTGTGAAGGGATGGATATGGGAGCTCATATGCATAAGATGATCAGGCTTATTAAGTAGCTTGAGGCACTTGATTTTACCATGGACTTCATATTGCAAACAGATTTGATCTTGCAATCCCTTCCATAGACATTTGAATCTTTTATCACAAACTTCCATACGACCAAACAAAAATTGCGCTTTGGCTGGTATGTTAAATCTACTGGTTATTACAAAAGGTAATAAGCCTGGCAATAAAGGAAGAGAAGTTATTTTAGTTGCTTTATCTTTTAGATAGTCCAAGAAGAAGAAAAGCAACAAAAGAAGAAGACTTCTACCTTTGGTCCTTCTGGCAGAATTGCTAAAAACCAATCCCATAAGAAAAAGAAAGCTGAAGCTATTACTGACAAAGAAAAATGTTTCCATTGTCAAAAGGATAGGCATTGGAAAAGGAACTGCCTAGATTATTGGGCATCTCTGAAGTGCAAGAAGGATAAGCCTTTAGAAGGTATGTCCCTATCTTATTATTTAGATTCTGATAATACTCATAGTTTATCTACAGCTTGGGTTTTAGATACTAGTGTAAGTTCTCACATGTGTTTTGATATGCAGGAACTAGCAAGCAGTGAAAGCTTGGAAGAACAGGATGTTAGACTCTGAATTGGAAATGAAACAACTATTGCAGCATTAGCCATAGGGTCTAACTCATTGTATCTAAAAGAACATATTTTGTTTTTGGATCATATCTTGCATGTACCTGATGCTTTTAAAAACATCATTTCTATATCTTGTTTGACTAATAATGGATATGAATTTCATTTTATACATGATGTTTGCAATACTTATTTTTGAAATAAAATTATTGGCGTGGATTATTTACAAGATGGTCTTTATTATTTGGATAATGAAAACAAGATAACTCAAAGCAATCAAATTGAGTTTAATGCAATCATTGAAACCAAATCAAGTCCAAGATAACTTTGGCACTTAAAATTAGGTCACATTACGGAAGATAGGATTATAAAATTAGAAAATATGGGGATTTTATTCTCCTTAGGTTCTAAAACTATTCCAACTTGTGAATATTGTCTTCAAGGTAAAATGACTGTATCACCTTTTATTGGACAAGGATTAAGAGCTAAAGAAGTTTTGGAGCAAGTATATAGTGATGTATGTAAACCATTTAAAGAAATGGTAAGTGTCACACCTTACCTTTCCGTAAGATATGACATGATCCCGTAATATGCCTAATGAATTACCAAACTTTGTCTACCGATAATTCATTAAATATACTACAAGGCATTTTAAACAATTTCAAATTCACATTTTAAATCAAACTTGGTGATAAAAGATTTACGAAAAATACTATGAAATTATTTATGAAGCAAAATAAGAAAAATTTTTTTTTAAGCTTAAAGAAATTTTGCAAAAATTTGGCGTGGCGACGGCTAAAATTTCAATTAACCAAAAATTTAAAACTTGTTAAAATAAATCTATAGCAATAAATATAGATCACAATTACTCATCAATCAATAATTTCTCAAATCAACATTTAAACAAATACTTCTTTCATTCATAACTCAAAAGAGAGAAATTCTTACAAATTTAGAATCTTTTGAAGATAACAAAATTATGTTACATCATCATTGTATAACTGCTCAAACATTTCCTTACACAAAATAATGTTACATCATCATTATATAACTGCTCAAACATTTTCTTACATATATATAGCTATTATTTACATTATAACCAAATTTGCAAAGGGTATACCTAGAATATTCCAGTGTGTCAAACAAAATACAGCTTCTACTATTCTCATTCGGTTGCCTTTTCCTTTCCTTTACCTGTGACAACATGAAAATAGCTATCGCTGAGTATGTCACTCAGTAGTGCACAACTATCAAATTTTTAAAACTATCATAAAACATAATTTATCAAACCATAAATGAATATTTAAGGTGTTCAAACTTCCATGAATATGAAAACAATAAATTCTCAAACATCAACAATTTGTCATTCATAAACAATTTATCTTCTCAGCACATTTATTAAAATAATTAAATTCATTTGTATTGCCAGCATCACACAGTTTAAGCCATTACACAAAATTTCATGATCAATGCTATATTGTACACCACGACAAAGCTAAATCAACCCCATAGCCGTTAATATTAGAGGAAGTAAGGCTAGCTAGCAAATATGAGTGCATTCATCCAATCTCAACCTCAACTAGTAAACCAGAGAGGGAACATAATCAATCTCAACCCCATTAACTATTATTAATGAGGGACCAATCAAAGTTTGCCATGCCAACTATGGTTTCAAAACCATTTAAAGTAATTTCTATTTAAATAACAACATTTCAAATCATCATGTAAAAGATTTTCCATTCAAATAACAACTTTTCAAATCATCACATAAAAGAATTTCCATTCAAATCACAACATTTCAAATCATCACAAATCCACATATAGGATTGGCAACACATCAAATTCTCAAAGCACTTCTAAAATACATTCAATCTGGCCACCCCCTAGCTATAGTAAAATCAATGGCCAACATCTGCCTTTTCAACACAATAGCAAATTCTTTTCAACACAATAGCAAATTCTTTTCAACATTCAAAATTTTCTCAAAACAATGTAAATATTTCTCAAACACAAAGGAAATTCATAATAGTTTCATTTACGAATTCAAAATACAAGGGAAATTCAAGTTGTGCATAAAACTTATCTTAATCTCCTTACTTTGCCTTAATTCTCCTTTGACTCCAAAGTTCTTTTCTCCACTGAAAATACACAATTTTAAAAGTTTTAATACTTATTCTAACTTTTACTAATAGCTAACCAATTAAATTCCTAAGATTACTATACATTCTCACTTTTTCAGATTTTAGGGTAGCCTTTGAACATAACTTTTAAACTCAATTTCAACCTAGTTTCAATCAAAATTTGTCAAAGTGATCCCCTTGAAAGTTATTCCTCTATGTCTTAGCTTTAATTATCATTTTGAATCACTCAATTTGGAGGTTTATATCATCAGTTATGGTCAAAATACTAAATAGTATTTAGGGTGTCTTACCCTGCAATGCATAGGATTTCTAGATTTTCACCTAAATTCGCATTCCATATTCGAGCACTTTAAGCTCAGAATTTGTACCAGATCTCTAAAATAAAGTTTTAGGCCTTTGTCCTAAGTTTCCAAATCATTTTAAAGCACCTCAATTGGAGATCTATAAAAGAAGTTATGTCCTATTAACCACACAGAGGTCACAGGGCAAAACTACTGAGTTGCAAGAAATTCTAGTTTTGATGTTCTCATTTACTCTAACATTTCAACCAATTTGCGCTTACATTTGTGTAACACCCTCCCGGTAACCACTCCGTACATTCTACTGTTCCGGTGACCGGTGTCGGTCCGGACAGCTAGAATGTCCGGAAAAATATTTAAACTAAAGTCAGGAACCATAATTAACTCAAATATTAATAAGAAAAATTTAGTAAAAATTTTAGAAATAAAATACAACCAAGTTAAACGAGCCGGTGCCCAAGCGATGGGTAACCGGAGGGAAGTTGCGGTTCTCGCAACGAGGAGCCCTAGACCCAGGGGAAAAATTATAAAATAATTTTTGGGACTCTAGAGAAGGGTAATTGAGGTTCCCATGGCATTAGAATGCCAAGAAAATACCTAGAAAAATTTTTCAATCGGTACAGACGATTTTGACCCGTTAAGCCAAACAGAGGGCATTTTGGTCATTTCGCCTTCTGAGGTGATTTTTGGCCGACTTGTCCAGTTGAGTAAATAATTAATATAACATTAAATATGAATAAACATTACTAGAAATAAAATTTGAAATGAGTAGTGAAAGAAAAGAAAAGAAAATGCAAAATAATGCAAAAATGACATCATATGAGGTCACTCACTTACTCACCAACCAATCAAAATTAAGCTATCAATTGACTAACAAATAAAAAGACAAAATGAAGACCAAAATAAGAAAGAAAGTGCAGCAGCCACCCTCCCCAAGAGACCAGCCGAAATTCACCTCCATAGCCACCTCCATTCAAGTTTTTTTTTTTCAAGCTTTAGATCTCCATCATTTCACCATATTTCCCTAACCCCTCTTCATTAAAACTTTACCCCACACCTTAAACAAGCTCTTGGCAGCCAACAAGAGGAAGGAAATTGGAGTTTAGGGCTTTGGAAATTCTGCCCAAACAAGGTTAGTGCATATATACATCTAAAGCTTTTTAAATTCTATGTTAGAGACTTGGAATAAGTAGGAATTTGTAACTAAAATGAATGAAATCTATGTCTATCCATGCCCTAAGTTTCGGCAGCCCTATTGAATAAAAAGGGAATGAGTGTTTTGATGGACTTAAAGTGGACTAGAGATCAAGATTAAACCATGTATGCATGTGATTATGGAATGAGATAGTTAATTAAAGCATGTTGTAAAAATTCATATGGAAATTAGGGTTTGGAAAGGTGAAAGTGTGACTTGGCTTAGGAAATTGTTAGGGCACATTGTAATGGTCAATTAGTGACCATTTTAGATGTGTTGACCATAAATGGGACAGAAAAATGAGATTGCAAAGTGAGGATTGCAGGCTGCCTAGGATAGCAGCATAGGGACTGAAAATTCAGTCCCTTTGCACTACCATAACTTGGGCAGTGGTAGTCCAATTGGTGTTTGGCCAATTGGACATGAAACTAGGCTTATAATGGCACATTTTTTCTGAAGAAACCATGCCCAAAAGACCAAAGCAAAAGGGTCAAAACTCAGCCACAATCCGGATGCCCTGCACTGAATTCTGCAGAATTAGCCAAATGAATAGTAACTGTTCATTTGGCCATAACTCACTGTAGATTTGGTCAATTGGCCTGAACTTTTTACAGCAACAAGTTAAGACATAGAAAAATAACTTTCATGAAGGAACCTACCCCAAATTATGGCCAGAACCCATTCAACTAAGTGACTCAAGTTACTGTTCATGCACTGTAGATATGGTAAATTTCTGCAGAATGCATATCCGGACAGCTTGGGTTTTTGAGCCATATCTGGAGCTACAAAACTCCAAATGGAGTGATTCAAAAAAGGAAATTCAACTAGACAAAATAAGGAACAACTTTCATGTTTTACATTTCCTCAAATTCCAACAGTAACAGTATCCAATGGAACAGTGAATTTGACTCACCAAAATTGAAAAATCTGTTTGTGTTGAGTTACACTTTGGAATGGCAAAAACACTTAATGCCAACAAGTTTTAAACACCAAATGTGGTATGTTGGGAGTGCTAAAGTTGATGTACACATTTTTATTCTAAAAGTCAACATTTTTGTTGACCAATGATGAATAGTGACACCAAAAAAGTTGAAATTCACAAATTGACAAATTTAAGAGTTTCAAATGCCCTAGTATACCTAACAAGATTGGTTTGGATAGTTTGGCATGCCAATAGGGTTCGATTAGCGATCGCACATGGCAAAAATGCCATTCTATGATTTCATGGCTTTTGGCCATTCGACTTTGCATTGAGACTTGGCCTTGTGCACGATATTATTCTGACTTGTTAGCTATTACATTGCACACGGAGATGCATATGTGACCGATGGTGTGACGGCCCGAGTACTAGGTACCCGGTGCGGTTACCGTTATCGATCCGATGCGTCTAGTGTATGTTTCTTGGGGCTACCAAATGATTATTAGTGAACAACGTTAATGAAATAATGAATATATCAATACCAAACAAAGAAAGCATACACATTATCTACACATTTATTTTCTTGCTATTTTCTTTTATTATATTATTGCACCACTAAGCATTATTGCTTAGCGCGTTGCTTTTGCCACGCGTAGGTACTGGAGATCGATCGCGAGCCAGTAGACCACGGTGGGTGAGTCCATCCGGCGATTAGCTTTCGATGTCCGTGTCACCTCGTCACTGCGATTGCATTGGTAGGACACTAGATGTCATTTTGTCATTTTGTAATTAAATTTTTATTTCTCATATGTATTTGGGATTTATGTAATGTATTTTGAGCTTATTGTAAATAATAAAGATTTATGGTCATGTATGGTATTAATTTGAGTATTTAATGGTTGTTTATATATGAGAACCACGAAAGGGATGTTTTGAGAAATGAAAAGGTTGTTGAGAACTGTAATTTACTAATTATTGAGTTATTGATATTGAGTTTGGTGTTGATTTTGGTGATTGAGATGTTGGAATAAAATTATTGGAAGTGTTTTTAACAGTTCGAAGAGCAGTTTTCCATTTTTAGCCAGGTACTCACGGATTTTCTTAAAATTTTGGAACCTTAAATGAATGATACTTTTGATAAATGGTTTAAATAAATTGTATTTCATAAATTATATGCAAAAGCATTGTCTAAATTAATTGAGGAATATTAGAGTGTCTTGGTACACGGTGTGGCATTACTTACTGGGTATCTTGTACGGGTAAGGGGTGTCACATTTAGTGGTATCGAGCACGGTTTAGGCGTTCAGGCCTAGATTGAGTCCATACCATGCATTGCATTTGTAAGAGTCGAGGTGACACTAACGCAGATCTGTTTATCTTTCTTATTTTGAATAGGATATGGACCCTTCATCTCAGAGAGCCGTTGAGGAGGAAGTGGAGAGTCATGCTCCTCCTGCAGCAGCTGAGAGTGGGGGCATGAGAGAATCTGCTCCACCAGCTCAAGCAGAGCCTGCTCAGCCTCCACAGGCCATGTTCCAACAAATGGCCGACTTCTTCAGACAAATGGCCGGGGTAATGCCAGCACCACCACCACCACCACCAGCTCCACAGCAGAAATCACACCTGGAAAGGCTAAGGAAGTTTGGAGCTGTGGACTTCTATGGCAAGTGAGAAGATGACTCTGTTGCAGCCGAGAATTGGTTGAACAGAACGGGCAAAGTCTTAAAACAACTCCACTGCACCCCAGAGCAGAACTTAGAAGCTGCTATATCCTTGTTATTCCAAAAATTATCAGGTGACAATTTTCTCAAGTTTCAGGGCTATTCCAGAATCCATATAGATATCTGGACTCACAATTTCTAGCTAATTTGGATAGGTTCTAGTCATAATTTGGCTTCATGGTCTTTTTTGAATTGTTCCCCTGTGTCTTAGGATTACACAGGTTCAAAAATTACTCAATTTGGAGTTTTGTGGAGTGAGTTATGCTCAATTAAGTGCGTACTATTCATTTGGTCAGTTTTCCAGGTTCTAGGTTTGCATTGCCAGATTCTAGCCCTAATTGAGGTACTTTCGGCCATTTTCAGGGCAAGTGTTTTGCATGAAAGTTTTAGCGTATTGTCTTAGGTTTCATTTCCCATTGGTTTCACCTCAATTGGAGTTATGTAGCTCGAGCTATGAGCAAATAACCCCACTGGACTCAAGCTTTCCAAATTTAGCACACAAGGCACCACATTCATTCACTTAATTTCCTCTCCAAAAATTTAATGTTTCTTAGCAAATGTACATCAAAAACTCATAATATAACCATATTAACATCAATTAAGCTCCATACCACAAAGAACCTAATTGCCATCTTGATATCATACACAATTTCAACCAATTTCCATCAAAACTTCCAAAATCAACTTGAAATCTATAAATTCATATGTATTTTAAGCATGAATCTTCACTCACCTCAATGGCTAGCTTTCTTTCTTCACAAATCTCCCAAATCACTTGGATTTCTTGTTAGTTTTCTTCAAATCAAGGGCTAATTCAAGGTTTTCTTTTGAATTGCAATGGAAATTATAGAGAAATTATAGGGTTTTGGAGCTTAAATGAAACAAGAATGGAGGTTAGAGGGAGAGAGAAGTGGACGACACCAAGGGAAGAAGATGAAGATGGCTTTTGTTGATTTTTGTCTCATTTATTTGATATTTATATTATTAAATCCTATAATGGCAATCTTGTAATTATAAGGAATGGCAATCTTGTAATTATTTGAACCTTAGTAATCATTAAGTTTGACTAAATTTAACTATCTTAATCTTAATTAATTAGGCTAATCTCACTTCATTAACTTAATTAATTTCATTTTTTTGTCAATGTTGGTCCTTTAAATTTAAGTGACCAAATTTTAATCTTACCGAGTTTCTATCCGTCTTTTCCATAATACCTAATAAGTCCCTTTTTGCATTCTTAGGTAACTTATGTCCTCTTTTCCATTTCTTACCTCATTAATCCCTTATTTAAGTCTAAATTAAGTGTCTCAATGGATCATTCACTAATTAGAGTAGAAGACAAATCCAAAATACTATCTTACACTACTTCCTTAGCTAGTCACCCATTAGTAATAATAAAGCACGTTTAACTGATTTTAATATGTTCCTTTTGACTACATTTGGCTTAACAAATCTTAATATAACTTAAATTATGACTCCACACTTCAATTTAAGAATAGTTCCACACATTCTAACTGTCTAGAGATTAATGTCAATATACCAGAATAGTAGAATATTCAAAACTACCTAAGGTGAGGCCATCACAGTAAAGGGCATTTTTTTTCTACTTTATTACCTTTACAGATGATAAATCAAGGTTTAAATATTTGCATTTGATGAAATACAAACATGAATCCTTTGAAAGTTCAAAGAATTCAAATCAAAAGCAAAAAAAAAAAAAAAAAAAAAAAAGGGAAAAAAATTAAAACTCTAAGATCAAATCGAAGAGGTGAATACTTAAGTACTGAATTCAATGAGTTTTTAAAAGAATAAGGCATTGTTTCTCAATTAACTCCTTCAGGAATGCCACAATTAAATGATGTATCTAAAAGGAGAAATTGTACACTATTGGAAACGGTATAAAGTATGATGAGCTATACTGGCCTTCCAATTTCCTTATGAGGATTTGTATTAGAAATAACTTTGTACCTTTTTAATCGCGTCCCTTCCAAATTAATTTCTTCTACTCCATATGAGATATGGTATGGAAAGCAATCAAGTCTTAAACATGTTAAAATTTGGGGTTGTCCAGCTTATATCAAAAAGCTGAAGACTGATAAATTGGAAATAAAATCATAAAAGGGATATCAAAAAGATAGTTTTGAATATTATTTCTATCTTCCTACAACACATAGAGTTGTGATAAGCAGAGATGCTATTTTTCTTGAAAAAGAGTTTATTCAAGAAGATGGCAAAGGAAGGAAGATAGAATTACAATTAGAGAATTCTGATCAATAAACAGATAAAATGGATATTGATCCATCCAGTGAGCCTATACCTATTAATGATGTCTCCACAACAATTCCTCGAAGATCAAGAAGAATATCTCATCCTTTGGATAGATATGGATTTTTGCATGAGAATGAACAAGAGTTGTTCATTCATGAAGAAATAGATCATGGTGATTGTAACACCCTCACTGTAGCCAGTCCGTACATTCTACTATTCCGGTGATTGGAGTCGGTTCGGATAGTTAGAATGTCTATAACTATATCTAGACTAGAGTGAGGAGTCATAAATAACTCAAATAATAGTAAGAAAAATCTAGGAAAAAATTTTAGAAATAAAATACAACCAAGTTAAATGAGCCAGTGCCCTAGCGATGGGTAACCTAACGGGAAATTGCTCTATTCATAGCTAGTAGCCCTAAACCCGGGGAAAAATCCGTGAAATAATTTTTGGAACTCCAAAGAAGAGTCATTGAGGTTCCGATGGCATTAGAATTCGAAGAAAATGTTTAGAAAAATTTTTAGATAGGTACAGACAATTTTAGTCTGTTAAGCAAAACGAAATACATTTTAGTCATTTCGCCTTCAGAGATGATTTTTGGCCAGCTTGTCCAGTTAAATAATTAATTTATATGACATAAACTATGAATAAATATTGCTGAAAATTTAATTAAAAATGAGTTGAAAGAAAAAGGAAAGAAAAATGAGTTAAATGGGACTTATGACATCATTATGAGGTCATTAAAATGCCTCCACCCAATCGCATTGTGACACCTATTTATAAACCCCATTAAAAGAGTTAAATGGGTAGAAACTTAACAAAGAAATTCTGTCATCTTCCTCTCTAAACCCAGCCAGCAGCCCTCTTCCCCCATGTCCACCATTGTTAACCTTCACACCACCTAGCTAACTTGAATTTTACACCATAAAACCTCATCCTCCTTCATTCAAATTAACCCTTACCAGTAGATCAAGCTTGGGGCAGACATTAGAAGGAAAAATATTGAAGAATTACAAGCTCAAGTTGGGACTTAAGTAATATTAGTGACTAATTCTTCCCTCTCTCTCTCTTAATTTATAGTTAGGCACATAAATTGAGTAGGAAATTATAAGAAAATTGCATGAGAAGCCCTTGTATGCTTCCCTCAAATTTTAGCAGCCATGGTTATCTTAAGGTTGCGATGATTTTCTTTGATTTAAATGAGTGTGTAGGCTACCCTTGATATGAATGTATCACTTACAACATTAAATTATGAGTTTGGTGCAAGAATTGGAACTTTGGAAATTTAGGGCTAGGGTTTAAAACTCAAATTTGGGGGTTGATGTAATTGAACACAAATTGATGTTGTAATGGTCAATTAGTGATCATTTAGTGCAGTTTGCACTGAAATTAGAGTGACTTGTGACATTAATTAAGGTAAAGGTGAGGATGCCTTATGAGTGCATTCTGGACCCTTTGAGTCCAGTGTGTTATTGGGGTTATACCTCAAGCTAGGTAACTCCAATTGGTGCAAGGCTAATTGGAGGTTAAACTAGACACAAAATTGAACAACTTTGATGAAGAAACCTATCCCAGAAAACCAAACTATGTTGCCCTAAAAATTGACCTAATCTGGGTAACACACATTCTGCCCTGGGCAAAATGACCAAATGAAAAGTATTCATTCATTTATTCATAACTCAGTGTAGAAAGGTCCAATTGACCTGAAATTTATATCAATAGAAAGCTTATACAATTTAGGACAACTTTTATGAAGGATACAACTTCAAATTTTGACTAGAACCTAATAAAATTTCCCACTAAAAATCAGGACCCCAAGCTGCCAAAATGGAATTCTGCCTAGAAATTCTGGGTAGACAGGCTAGCCTTGCTAAAATTAGCATATCTTAAGCTAAAAAACTCCAAATGGAGTGATTTAAAAAGGGAATTAAAGAAGACACATAAAGAAACAACTTTCATGAAGAGAATGTTGTCAAATTCCTACTGTACAAATGGCCAATAGAACAGTAAACTTAGTGTTTGAAATATGAAAATTGTAAATAACCAACAATAAGCTTTGAAATGGTATTGGCAACCAATGCCAACAATTTTAGAATGCAAAATGTGGTATGTTGGTGATATTAGAACTGATATACCTAATGCCTATGAAAAATTCAACATTTTAGTTGACTAATATGATGAATAGTAACTATTGAGCCTTAATTGCAAAGAACTTCACATTTAAATTTGTAATATGCCCTAGTAGGCCTAGTGTGATTGGTTTGGATAGGTTGGCATGCCAATAGGGTTCTGATAGTAGTACTGCATATGGGATCATGCCATTCTGTGATTTATGGCTTAAGTGGCCATTCTGTGATTTTATGGCTTTTAGCCATTCTGATACTATTATGATACTTGGCCTTGTGCTCGATTACTATGACAGCTTAATAGCTGTTATGTTGCACACCAGGAGACACTTTATGACCGATAGTGTGACGGCTCGATGTACTTGGTACCCAGTGCTAGTTTACCCATTTATCCAGTCTAGTCAACTAGTATAGGTTACTTGGGCAACCAAAATAAAGATTGATAAATTTTAATCAAATAATTGATATAAAAATTACCAAATTAATAATATTACAAATAAGTACCAGAAACTTATCCATATGAAAAATCATAATACACTCTGCATGTTTATTTTATTTTAGCTCTTTTTATTTTATTATTAGCACCACTAAGCAGTATTGCTTAGTGCGTTACTTTTTGCCACATATTGGTACTGGAGACACGGAGCGCGATCCCAGTAGACCCCAGTCAGCGTGAGAGTCAGATCTGCTAGTGTCTTGTGTTACCTCTCAGCTGCAGTGCATTGGTAGGATGCTAGGCTACATTTTGTATTTTGTATTTTATATTTTTGTAAATTTTGTAATTAAACTTTTATTTTATCATGTATATTGAAACTTATGTGATATGTATTAATGAAATTATTTGTAAATTGTGTTCATAAATAAAAGTTGAGTATTTATTTATGATTTGAGTATAAATATAATGTGAATTGAATGATTGGAAAGTTTGAGAAATTGATGAGAATTTGTTGAGAATTAATGACATAGATGGAGTTATAGATTTGAATAATTATTGGAAGTGTTTTCTACAGGTTCCGAAAAACTGTTTTCTCCATTTTTAGTCGGCACTCTGCCGGATTTTTTGTAAAATTTTTGGAACCTTAAATTAATTCAAAATTTCAATAAATAAATTAAATGACATAAATTTCACTTTGTGATAAATCAATAAATAAATAAATAAATTAAGAAAATGGTAAATTGTAATAAAATAAGATATGGTGCTTCGGCACACTGTGTGGCACATCTTACTAGGCTACACTTTAGATGGGTAAGGGCTATCACATTTAGTGGTATTAGAGCACAGTTTATGCGTTTCTGGGTCTAGATAGAGTCCATACCATGCATTGCATTTGTAAGAGTCGAGGTAACACTAATGCAGATCTGTTTGCTTTTTTATTTTGATTAGGATATAGACCCCACATCATAGAGAGCAGTCGATGAGGAGGTGAAGAGTCATGCTCCACTAGTGGTTGAAGTTGGAGGCAGGGGGGGAACCTACTCCACCAGCACCAGATGTGCCTGTACAGCCTCTGCAGGCCATGTTTCAACAAATGGCCGAGTCTTTCAGACAAATGGTGTGACACCCCTTACCCGTCTACAGTGTAGCCAAGCAAGATATACCACACAGTGTACCAGAACACCCTATTTTAATTCAATCATTTTTATTCTTCCTAATTTATTTTTTTATAGTTATGGAGTATAATTTGTGAAATATAATTCATTTCAGTCATTTATTGAAGTCATAAATTTATTTGAGGTTCCGTAAATTTTATAGGAAATCTGGCAGAGTACCGGCTAAAAATGGAGAAAACAGTTCTTCGGAACCTGTGAAAAACACTTCCAATATTTTCAATCAATCCCAAACTCCATTTCATCAACAAAATGTCAATATGTTTTTCAACAACATTTCCATTTCTCAATCATTTATCTCATATGATAATCATGTAAAAGTCATAAATAATGTTCACTTGTTCATTCATAAACACAATTTCCACTATTTACATTAATACCAAAATACATTACATAAGTTTCAATTACATATAAGAAAATAAAAGTTAGTTACAAAATACCAAAATGAAACCTAGTGTACTACCAATGCACTGAAGATAGTGAGGTGACGGACACTATCATGCGAGTCACAGAGGTCTCACCCAGTCTGTGGTCTACTGGGCTCTCGGTCAGTATCTCCAGAACCTACGCGTGGCAAAAGCAACGCGCTAAGCAATAATGCTTAGTGGTGCCAATAATAAAATAAAAAGAAATAACAGAAAATAAATATGCAGTGAATGTATTGATGTCTCATTGCAAATAAATTTTCGTTGAGTATTTGTAGTCTTACTTATTTTATACTTGTTATATTCATTATTTCATTAAATTTATCCACTTTCATTTTTGGTTGCCCAAGTAACCTATACTGGACGACTGGACTGGATAAACGGGTAAACTAGCACTGGGTATCAAGTACCTCGGGCCGTCACACCATCAGTCACATATGCATCTCCCGGTGTGCAATACAACAACTAATAAGCTATAATAACAATAGACACAAGGCCAAATATCAACACAATGTTAGAATGGCTAAAAGCCATGAAATCACAGAATGGCATAATGCCATGTGCAGTACTGCTAACTGAACCCTATTGGCATGCCAACCTATCCAAACCAATCTTGTTAGGTATACTAGGGCATTTCACACTTTTAAGTTTCACAATGTTTGGAATTTAAGTTTTAGTGTTACTATTTCATTCATTGGTCAACAAAAATGTTGACTTTTGCATAGGCAATAGGTACATTGGTTTTAATATCATCAACATACCACATTTTGCATTCAAGATTTGTTGGTATTGGTTGCCAATACCATTTCTAAGCTTAAAGTTAGTTGGGCAGAATTTTTAGTTTTTATGCCTTGTTTTTACTGTTCCATTGTTCAATTTTGTAGTGGGAATTTAGCAAAATGATCAATATGAAATTTTTTTGGATTGACCATATCTATAGTACAGTGAACAGTGACTTCAACTCACTTGTTGGATAGGTTCTGTCATAATTTGGGTTAGATTTCTTCATGAAAGTTGTTGGTCTATATCTCAGCTTGTCGTGGGTAAAATTTCAGGTCAATTGGACCATTCTACAATGAGTTATGGCCAAATGACCAAATACTATTCATTTGGTCGTTCTACAGAAACAGAATGCAGGTCACCCAGATTGGGGCAAGCTTTTGGTCCACTTGGTTTGGTTTTCTAGGCATAGTTTCTTCACCAAAGTTGTGCTATTATGTGTCTAGTTTCATGTCCAATTAGCCAAACACCAATTGAACTTCTACAATTCAAGTTATGGCTGCCCAAACTTGCTGGACTCATGTCCAATTCTGTAGGTCACCTAGGGCAGCCACACTAAACTCAAATCCAACATCCTTACTCACTTCAATACCTTCTCACACACATTCAAATGGTCACTAATTGACCATTACAAAGTTAATATACCATTACATGAGCAAACCCTAATGTTGTTCAAGTGTCCACATTTTCAAGGTTCATTCATGCATTACACTAGCATTTCACTTACTCTTACATGTTCAGTCACTTATCTCATGCTAAGGACAGCTCATAACCACTTTGTTTCAAGTAATTTCATCAAACCCTAACCCACCCCTAAGCTGCCAAAATTATAGGGATGGACACACATAAGTTTTATTTTGTTTTTCTTACATTTTTTTACTTATTTCATGGCAATAAACATAAATTAAGTAAAAAGGGTAGAAGATTGGACAGAAACTTTGTTGGAGCTATTCTCAAGTTTGCAAAACTTCTTTTTTCCTTCTTCAAATTGCTGTCCAATGTTTGCTCCAGTGATAAGGAAAATTTTTCATGAAAGGAAATCAAGGTTTTGAAGTGAATTGGGTGAGAAATTGGAAGCTTGGTTGAGTTTTAATGGAGGGAGGGAGAAGTGTGGTCTCAGCAAGAAGAAGAAAAGAAGATAAAGTCTTATTGTTTTCTTTCATTTCTGCCCATTTAATTCATTTTAAGTGGTTTAAAGACATGTGTCACAATGTAATTAGGTGAGGGCACACTAATGAGATCATGTGATGTCATAAATTCCCATTTAATTCATTTTTTTTTTCTTTTATACTCATTTTCAATTCAATTTTTAGTAATATTTATTCACATTTTATATTATAATAATTATTTACTTAACTGGACAAGTAGGTAAAAAATCATCTTTGAAGACGAAATGACCAAAATGCCCTCCGTTTGGCTTAACGGGCCAAAATTGTCTGTACCGATTGAAAAATTTTTCTAAGTATTTTCTTGGCATTCTAATACCATAGAAACCTCAATGACCCTTCTCTGGAGTCCCAAAAATTATTTTATGATTTTTCTCCCAGGTCTAGGGCTCCTAGTTGCGAGAACCGCAACTAGGAGCCCTACTAGGTTACCCATCGCTTGGGCACCGGCTCATTTAACTTGGTTGTATTTTATTTCTAAAATTTTTCCTAAATCTTTCTTATTAATATTTGAGTTAATTATGGTTCCTCACTTTAGTTTAAATATTTTTCCAGACGTTCTAGCTGTCTGAACCGACCCCGATCACCGGAACAGTAGAATGTGCGGAATTGCTACAGGGAGGGTGTTACAACTCTTCCCCTCTAATTTAAATTTCGTCCTCGAAATTTACCTGATCCAAACAGTTGAGGGAACAGCCTCATCGTCTCTTCACTTTCCCAAGTTGCCTCCTCGGTGTTGTGGTGCCTCCAAAGCACTTTCACTAGTGGAATCTGCTTATTTCTCAACTCTTTCACTTCCTGAGCCAGGATCCGTATGGGTTCTTCTTCATATGTCAAATCTGGTTGTACTTCAATTTCTTCCATGGAGATGACATGTGAAGGATCTGAGTGGTATCTTCTTAGCATAGATACGTGAAACACATTGTAGATCTTGTCCAGCTCTGGTGGTAAAGCTAGCCTATAGGCTACTGGACCCACACGTTCAATGACTTCATATGGGCTAATGAACCTAGGGCTTAACTTACATTTTTTTCCAAACCTTAGTACCTTCTTCCACGGTGACACCTTGAGGAACACTTTGTCGCCAACTGTGTATTCTATTTCTTTTCTCTTCAAGTCGGCATAGGATTTCTGTCTGTCTGAGGCAACCTTCAGATTGGCTTTGATTAGTTTTACTTTCTCCTCAGTCTGTTTCACCAGGTCAGGCCCTACCAGCTTGTCTTCGCCCAATTCAGTCCAGCACACTGGAGTTCTACATTTCCTCCCATACAGTGCTTCATACGGGGCCATTTGGATGCTATCTTGGTAGCGATTGTTGTATGCAAATTCTGCTAGTGGAAGGTATCTATTCCTGTTAGTAGTATGCCCTAGAGCATATCATTTAGTATGTATCTTGTACATAATTTTAATAATAAAAGGCATTTCCACTTTTCCGTTTACATAATATATTTATGTGTAATAGAAAAGGTCCATTGATATTTTGTTAGAAATATTATTCTTCAGTTGTTAAGAATATGAGTGACAATATTTCTAGCACAAAGTATCATAAATAGGTTCACAATCGAGGATACTTCATAATAAGGACATGACTTATCCAGAAAGATTGTATTCATATTTGTTCCCAAGTTATTTATATGAGATATAAATAAGATGGAATGGTGAGTCTCATGCCATATAACAAACTTGATAGGCACTTATAAATGATAAGTAGGCCGAACCAGTGACACTTATGACAAGCACATGGAGTTTACTCTTGTCAATGTTTTGTCATAAATCATATCAGTGCATATAATCTTTAGACCTGAGATAGCACAGTTATCTTGTATATAGGTAGTTTGAGTTTGATACTGCTTTCATACTTGTACTATGTATGGGTATATGGGCATGTGTTGGCTCCTGCTAGTTATATATGGAGGTAGGTGTTGATCAAGAAGGAATCTGTTCCTCTAAGTAAATAGAGATAAAATCCTATGTTCATTTAATTGTTCTTGATGTTTCAAGTTCTGGCCAGACAGATAGATTTATTCGTAAAAGAGTTTACGATGAGAAAATCTTTTAATCAAGAACTGGAATTAAAAGAGAACATAATATTCATAGCAAATGGAGTTTGACATAAACCATGACTCCAGCTTGAGTTGGGATTTTGTAACAGAGAGATTCTAGTGCATGGTAACATATGATTATAGGTTCATTTAAGGTAAACCTTATTACTAATTGGGTGGCCATGGCATGCTATGCTAGGTGTTAACCATGGTCTATGAGGTTCATAAAATGATTTAGAGAAATCATTTATGGTAAGAAGGAGTTCTGATGATATTAAGAGTTGATATCATGTCTCATTGCCAATTAGTGATGAGCCTAGTAAGTCACACACATACACAAGTTATCACCTATTTAAATATGATTTAATTAATTAATTAAAGAGTTTAATTGATTAATTAAATAGATTTGGTTTGCAATTAAATTGCAAAGTCCCTAGCATGACTTGAAACCAAATCTAGATTATTGGATGTGTAGTTTAAATTAATATACACAAGCTCGGCTACACTATTGTCGGGTGAGGGGTGTTACAATTAAATGCAAATAGCTAAATCCAGTCTTCTGACCAAAATTAGCAAAAATAAAAGGTTAGCAAATAAAAGTACAATCAACAACTGTAAAGAATATCGATGTCATAAATTCATAAACAATTCATTTACTTTATTTTAGTGTATATTTCTTTATATTTGGCACCACTAAGCAAAATTGCTTAGAGCGTTGCTTTTGTAACGCGTAGGTATTGGAGACACAGCTGGGGAGCGCAGCAGACCTACGACCGGATGAGACATCAGATCTGCACAGGAGTTCAAAGTAATCTGCACTACACTATATACATGGTAGGACTTAGGATCTTGTGTAATGATTATCAGTTGTATTTTGACATTTTGTTATGTAATTTTGTATATTATAAAACTTTAAGGTTTGTAATAATTTGTACATATTAAACTCTTATGGAGAGTTTTTGGATAAATGTAAATTATGATGAATTGTATTTTGAAACAATGAAATTTTGAGACTGAAATAGAATTTGGAAGGTTGAGATTATCTTATTGAATTGTTTTTAATAGGTTTAGAAAGACAGTTTGTCCGAAATACAAACGGCACTTTGCCGGATTTTTATTACCATTTTTGAAACACTGATTTTATTAAAGTATGAAAATAGAACTAGTATGTTATGAATATTACATAAAAGACTTCTTAAAATCAAAATTGAGTTCAGGAAATGAGATAATCACAGACTAGGTGCTTCGCCACATCGTGTAGCATGCCTTGCTCGGCTATACTGTAGACGGGTGAGGGGTGTTACATTTGGTGGTATCAGAGCACGGTTTAGGCATTACTAGACCTAGATAGATTGCATATCATGCATTGAATTGTAAGTGTCATGACGACTCTAATGCAGATCTTTTGATTTGTTATTTTGATCAGAATATGGACTCCACATCGCAGAGAGCGGTCGATGAGGAGGTGGAGAGTCATGCTCCATCCATGACTGAACCAAGAGACAGGAGGGAACCTGCTCCACCAGTACCAGATGCACCAGCCACATTTCAACAAATGGCTGAGTTATTTAGACAGATGGTAGGAGATATGCCACCACCACCACTTCCACATCAAAAAACTCATATGGAGAGACTCAGGAAGTTCGAAGCAGTGGATTTTCTGGGCAAAAGGGAATATGATTCTGTCATAGCTGAAAATTAGTTGCATAGAACTGGAAGAGTCATGAAACAACTTCATTGTACTCCAAAGCAGAATTTGGAAGCTGCTATATCACTACTACAAGATGATGCATACCAATGGTGGGATACAGTAACTAGTGAGGTGCCACCAGAATAAATAACATGGTATTTCTTTCTCACTGAGTTCAGAAAGAAGTATGTGGGCAGTGTATACCTAGAACAGAAGAGAAGGGAATTTATTACCCGACTCCAGAGACAGCTGACAGTAGCTGAATATGAAAGAGAATTTATCAGACTGAGCCGCTATGGGCGGGAAATAGTCTCTAATGAGGCCGAGAGATGCAAGATATTTGAGGAAGGACTCAATCATAACATTAAAGTAATGAGCAAGAGATTTGGGGATTACAGAGTTTGCCAAGTTAGTGGACCACTTAAGGTTGAAAAAGTTAGAATAAATGAGCAGAACAGAAGGGACATACATCAGAAAAGAGGTAAGGGTTAGACCAGTACATCTTCTGCCCCTAGTAAGAAATTCAGAGGTTCGCCTACTCAGAGTTTAAGTAGAGCACCAAGTCAGGGTCAGTCACAGAGGCGCAAATCTCCGTTTGCACCAAGGAGAGGCCAGTCCACACCTTCAGTGGCTAGCTCTCTAAGGACAGGGTTTAGGGGACTAGCCCCAACAGTATCTATTGCTTGCCCACGTTGCTAAAAATGGCAGAAGGGGGAATGTTGGAGGATGATAGGTGCTTGTTTACGGTGTGGGACTATAGAACACCTAATCTGAGATTGTCCGCGCAGAACTGCTACATCTACTCCGGTATCAATTGATCAGCCTGCCCCTCCAACTCCAAGGGGTAGAAAGCCGAGTAAGGCTGAGGCTGTCACACCCTACCCCTCCGTAAGGCATAACATGATCCCATAGTATACCTAATGAATTATCAAACTTCGTCTACTGACAACCCATTAAATACACTACAAGGGATTTTAAAACTTTTCTTACTTCTTTTTATAGTGGTGAGCACTATTAACAGGTGTTAAAAATTTTTTTAACTAAAGTGAAATCAAATAACACATTTGAAGTATTAATAATTTCTGTAAAAATTTTGGCAGAGTGCCATCTATATTTTGAATAAAACAGTTCTTCAAAAACTTATAAAAATCACTTCCAATATTTTGTTCAATCCCCAAACTCTAATATCGAATCAACACAATAAGTTTCTCAACATTTTCCAACTCAAATCCATAATAATTTTTCAGTCTTTTCAAAAGCTGAGATAAAAGAAATATGTCACAATATTTACAAGCCAAAATAATTTACAAATTTACTTTACAACTTTAATGTACAATTTTAATTTACAACTGCTCAAAATCAAGAACAATATATACATATAGAGAACATACATTACAATATAAAATGTAAAATATGATATACTCAATATACCTGATGAACTCTCAATGTAGCACTAACAGCCTAGTCTGCTGCCCTGTCAGTCTGTCTACCTGCGATAGCAATGAAAAGTTATCGCTGAGCCAATGTCTCAGTGGTGCACAATATTAACAAAAGGCAACTTTAAATCATAAATCATAAGTCATATAAATAGTGGATACTTAAAACCATAGTTAAATTCAAAGACAATAAATGTCATAAAGAATTTAAACTCCATTTCCCAATATCACAATAAATATCAATAAATCATACACACAGCTTAATCATGTTGCCAAAGTCCAATTCATCCCAAAAGTCGATGGCTAATGAGGAATAACATAGCTAGCTAGCAATAATATGAGTACTCATTATATTCATCCTCAACAGGCACACACCTCAACACTTCAGCCAGAGAGGGAATTCAAAGTCAATTCGTCACACTAAACAAGCTAGCGAGGAATTCAATCAATATACATGATAGCTGTGGTTTCAAACCATTTACAATGTTTTTCAAGCAATAAGTATCCATAAAATATCATTAAGACAAATTTTCACGATTTAAACAATAACAAACAATTTGTCATAATTTATTTCAATTGAAAATTCAAAAGAAATAACTTTTGTGCACGAACCTCTGATAAATCTCTCTTGGCCCTGACTCAGTATTTCTTTCTCCTTCCCTGAGTCTTTGCTAACTGAAACACACAATTTGAAGTGTTTCAGTACTCATTTAAACTGTCTCTAACAATAAGGCTTAATAATTACTTTATTGAATTCTATTTTTTTCCTTAGTCAACCTAAAATGTTGACCCTCGATGCACTCTAGGTGAATTAGGTTTAATGTTACCAATATGTCACATTTTATAGCCCTTTGGTGCTGGTATATGTTACCAATTTCATTTCCAAATTTACTGCATTTTATTGCAATTTATCGGATTTCAGTGTACTATTTTGACCTAGCCAGACGACCTAGTTCCCTCGATTTTCAGGTTTCGGTCCAAACTACAAACTTGTAGGTCTATGCCTTATTGCACTCGGAGTGAAATCTCAAGTTATTATGAGTTGTGTAGACCAAGATATCATCAATTTACCAATGTTGAACAGAATGCACTAAAATGGTAGGCTTAGGTCATTTTTAGGTCACTTTTGGTTCTGCCAGTTTTGGTAACTGAATTTATGCAAGCTATTTGGCTTAGGTGTGGCCATTTCTGGGCTTTGGTGTCCGCATAAGAATTGTAGATCTATGTCTAAACTATTCATGTTAAAAATTTCCGGTCATTTGGACCTATTTTGAGTAAGTTATGGTCAAAACACTAACTACTGCCCAATTGGCCAATTTTCAGGCTTTCAAGTCACTAATCTGGATTTGGTCATTTTTCAAGTCACCTTCTAGGCAGAATTTAGGTAAGCTTCCTTCATGGAAGTTGGCACATTTTGTGCCCTAGTTTCACCTCCAATTATTCTCATACCAATTGGAGTCATACACTTAAGCTTCTAAGCTAAAATATACACTACCCTATTACACATTCTTCATCCCATACCAATTACACATCCTATGCTTACCAAGTCAACTCTTTCATGCCAATTTTAGTTTGTACCATACCATTAACACACTTTATAACACATTTTGGTCATTTTGGACAGCATGTAACCATTCTCAATATGCACACTATAACTCAGAATTTTCCAAAGTCCATTTACATAATTTAACCACATCAGTATACCTCATTTACATATCCAAATCCAAACAATTATACACATACACATGCTGCCATCATAAGCAACATAATTCAACAAACCAAACCATGAAACAACACATTTCTAACTAAACTTTAAAGTTGCTGAATCACCTCATGAACACATCTCCTTCAAATTTGCTTTCAAGCTTCCAAAACCAAGTGCACCATTACACATACTCTTAATATACATTGTCTACATCATTTCTGTACACATAAACACTTACATCAACATCTTAAACTACCATTAACAAGTAAAGACAAACTAAATATGTTGAGTTCCCATGGCTGCCGAAATGGTGTTTCACCATTAATCGATCAAACCTCACAATTTCCTCCACAAAACAACTCACCACAACATCCACTCAAAGTTTGTTGAAACAAGAGTAGAAAATACTCACTTACCACTTTTGAAGCTTGATCAAAACCTCACTAAAATTCTTAAAATTGCTATCAAAATCTTCCTTGCATGGTGAGGATTAACTTTAAAGAAGGAACTTGGTGGAAATGGTGGCTCAAAATGAGTTGCATGAAGCTTTCTGTCAATTGGCCATGGAGGTTTCTCCCATGGAAGCTTCGACTAGTTGGCTCAAGGTTGAAGAAGATAGAATCTTCTGCCCAAAACTGATTAAAGGTCCACTTTGAAGGTGTTAGTGGAGCACTAAGGTAGGTTAATGATTATTTATTCTAAAGTTTCCAATTTCCCACATTTTCCTCACATCTTTTACTATTTAGATTATGTACCACCATTTTATTTTTTCATGACATTTCCAAAGTGTAATATCATTTATTTTTAATGGACATTTAGGTTAAAAGGCAACTCGGGATGTCAAATGACCACAATGCCCCTATTCGGGTTGCATTCCCAATTTTTCGGTAACACCGAGTTTTGTCATTTTCTCGATTTCTCGTTTTTCTTTGTACTAATTAATTAATTTTTCTTTGATATTTCTAATGACATTTATACTTCAATAGATGTTTATTTAAGTCTTAAAAATATTTTCCAGGGTTCCCACAGTTCAGGGCTAGTCAACGGTCCACACCGCAACTTCCTGGTGCGGTCACCAATCGCTATGGTTTTCGGCTCGTTTAACTTGGTTACATTTCATTGCTATTATTTTTCATTTATTTTTCTTGTATTTTATTTTCTTGTATTTCATTATTTTATGTCTCTTTACTAACATTTAAATGTAGTTCTAGGTATTCTAGCTATCCGGACAGACACTGGTCACTAGAACAGTAGAACGCACTATCGAACATAAGGGTGTTACAATTCTCCCCCCTTAAAATAAATTTAATCTCGAAATTTTACCTAGCATCAGTCTTTGAACAACTGTGGGTGCTGTCTCCTCATGTCCTCTTCACGTTCCCAAGTAGCTTCCTGGTCTGAATGATGGTTCCACAGCACTTTAACCAGGTGTATCTGTTTATTCCTTAACTGCTTCACCTCATATGCTAGAATTTTTATGGGCTCTTCCTCATATGAGAGGTCTGGATTTACCTCAATCTCTTCAACTGATAGTACATAAGATGGGTCAGATCTGTACCTCCTTAACATGGACACATGGAAGACACTGTGTATCTTTTCTAGCTCTGGAGGTAATGCTAACCAATAAGACCCACTCTTTCCAAAACCTCATATGGCCTGATGAAGCGAGGACTCAGTTTTCCCTTTCTGCCAAATCTCATAATTCTCTTCCAAAGAGAAACTTTGAGGAATACCTTATCACCCAATGCATATTCAATATCTCTTCTCTATAGATCAACATAGGACTTTTGACGGTATGATGCAGCCTTGAGTCGATCTCTAATCAATCTGATCTTTTTCTCTGTCTGCTGAACAATTCTGGCCCAATCATCTTTCTTTCACCTACTTCATCCCAACATAGGGGAATTCTGCACTTTCTGCCATACAAAGCTTCATATGGAGGCATCCCAATGCTTGATTGGTAGCTGTTGTTATAAGCAAACTCAATAAAAGGCAAGTGTGTATCCCAACTACCTTCAAACTCAATCACACAAGCCCGTAGCATATCCTCCAATATCTGAATTACCCTCTCAGATAGGCCATCTGTCTGTGGGTGGAATGCTGTGCTGAAGTTCAATCTGGTTCCTAGGGCTCTCTGAAGACTACCCCAGAATCTAGAAGTGAACCTAGGATCTCTGTCAGATACAATCGATACTGGCACTCCATGCAGTTTTACAATCTCATTTATGTACAATCTGGCCAATCTCTCCAATCTATAATCCATCCGGACTAGCAAAAAGTGAGCAGACTTGGTCAGTCTGTTAACTATAACCCATACTGCATCATGACTATTCTGTGTCCTTGGAAGTCCCATCACAAAATCCATAGTTATCCATTCCCATTTCCACTCTGGTACTGGCAATGGATGTAACAAACCTGCTGGTACTTGATGTTCTGCCTTCACTTGCTGATAAGTTAGGCATTTGGAGACAAAATCAGCTACATCCCTTTTCATACCCATCCACCAGTAATGCTCTTTCAGTCCTCTGTACATTTTAGTTCCACCAAGGTGCATAGTAAAAGGAGACTCATGTGCTTCTTTTATAATGATCTATCTCAATTCCACATCACTAGGAACGCACATTCTACCCTGATGTAGTAGTAAACCATCATCTCTCACAGAAAATTCAGGTTTCTTACCCTGCTGGACTTCTTTCAGTAGCTTCTAATATTTTTCATCATTCTGAGCAGCCATTCTAATCTGATCAATCAACACTGGCTGTACATGCCATGTAACTACTGTCTGTCCCTCATCATCAATCTCCAAACTGGCATGCTGTGCTTTCAACTCATGTACCATGGACAAAGGAGAAACTCTGAGACTTGCCATAGTCTTGCGACTTAAGGCATCAGCCACCACATTTGCTTTCCCTGGCTGATAGTCTATTAAACAATCATAGTATTTAATCAGTTCTAACCATCTCCTATGCCTCAAATTCAATTCCTTCTGGGTGTCTAGGTACTTCAAGCTCTTGTGATCTGTGTAGATGTAACATTTCTCCCCATACAAATAGTGTCTCTAGATCTTCAGAGCAAAAACAATAGCTACAAGCTCCAAATCATGTGTTGGGTAGTTCCTCTCTTACGGTTTCAGCTGGCGTGATGCATAAGCAATGACATTCCAATCTTGCATCAGTACACAGCCTAACCCATTGTGAGAAGCATCACTATGAACTGTATATTCCTTACCCGGTGTAGGTAAAGTAAGGACTGGAGCTTCAGTCAAACACCTCTTCAACTCATCAAAACTCTACTGGCATTTATCAGTCCACTGAAATTTTACATCTTTCTGAAGCAGCTTAGTCAGTGGAGAAGCTAACATAGAAAACCCTTTCACAAACCGGCGGTAATATCCAGCTAATCCCAGAAAACTGTGAATTTCTGTGATATTCCTGGGTAGCTTCCAATTAAGGATAGCTTCTACCTTGCTGGAATCTACTTGATCCCTTTAGCCGACGCAACATGTCCTAAGAAGGAGATTTCTTTCAGCCAAAATTTACATTTCGACAATTTGGCATATAGCTATTTCTCCCTTAAAGTCTGCAGTACAATCCGTAGATGTCTGTCATGCTCCTCTGCATTCCTCGAATATATCAAAATATCATTAATAAACACCACCACGAATTGGTCGAGATATGGTTTAAAGATAGTGTTCATCAGATCCATAAAAGCAACTAGAGCATTTGTTAACCCGAATGGCATTACTAGAAACTCATAGTGGCCATACCAAGTTCTGAAAGCAGTCTTTGGAATACTCTACTCTTGCACTTTCAACTGATAATAACCAAATCACAAATCAATTTTGGGGAATACAGCTGCACCCTTCAACTGATCAAATAGATCATCAATGCGAGGCAATGGATATCTGTTCTTTATTATCACCTTATTCAACTGTCGGTAGTCAATACATAAGCGGAGAGTGCCATCTTTCTTCTTAACAAACAATATTGGTGCTCCCTAAGGTGACACACTAGGGCAGATGAAGCCCTTTTTAAGTAGTTCTTGCAACTGTACCTTTAACTCCTTTAACTCTCCTGGTGCCATTCTGTATGGTGTTATGGAGATTGGATCCACACCAGGCATAACATTAATTTCAAATTGCACCTCTTTTTCTGGAGGTAATCCTGGCAATTCATCAGGAAACACATATGGAAAGTCATATACTGTAGGGATGTCCCTCAATGCTAGACTCCCCACGTGCGTGTCTACCACATGTGCCAAGTATGCTTCACACCCCTTTCTAATAACTTTTCTAGCTAGTATAACCGAAACGATGTTTAATGGCAATAACTGCCTCTCCCCATGTATTACCACATCACTGTACTAAGGGAGACTAAAAGTGACTGTCTTCAGTCTACAGTCAATCATGGCGTGATGCTTGGCTAACCAATCCATGCCTAAGATGATATTATAATCTCTGAAGGGCATTTCAATGAGATCAGACAGAAAAGTGTGTCCTTGGATCACCAATGGATAATCCTTATACATTCTATTGACCCTGACCTCCTGTCCTAGCGGACTTGTTACTAGCACCTGAAAGTCCATTTTCATACATGGAACAACAATGCAATCAATGATGCTAGTACTCACATAGGAATGGGTAGAACCCGGATCAAATAACACAAACACATCTTGATTGAAAGTTGAAAAGGTACCAGCCACAATATCAGATGTCTCTACCTCTTCTCTCTGTCTCATTGCGTAGACTCTGACTAGAGCACTGCCTTGCTCTGATTGATTCACTGTGCCTTGGCTGCCTGCTGGACTACCTCTACCCTTGCCTCTACCTCTGCTAGATGGTTGTGAACCTCTAGTGACAGGATTCTGAATTGACCCTTCAGTAGTAGTAGGAGGTGGCCCAACTCTACGGGCACTGGTGCAGTCCTTGGCAAAGTGTCCTGTGCCTCCACAGTTATAACAAGCTCCTATGGTCTTGTAGCACACCCCACTATGATTTCTTCCACAAGTTTCACATTGGCGGGGAGGGTAGGAACTTCTGGTACTCTGCTGACCAGATAGAGGAGGTTTCTGTCCTAAAAACCTTCCCCTACCAGACTTCTTACCACCCCTGCTATGTCCCCCAAAGTTCTTTCTCTTCCCAGTAGGACCACTGGAACTCTGATCAATTGACTTCCCCTCTTTCTCTTTTTCTGTCTTCTCTGATTTCTTTTTCTCTAGGGCCACTTCTGACTCAATTCTCTCTAATTTTAGTGCTTGAGAAATAAGCTCAGAGAAGTTACTATGTTTGAATCCGACCACTTGTAATCTAATACTAGGCTTCAAGCCGGTTTTAAACCTTTTACACCTTTCCCTATGGTAGCAAGAAGACTCCCTGCATAGTGGCTTAGGCGGGAAAATTCCCTTTCATATTCTGCCACTGACCTACTTCCCTATTTTAGACTTAGGGACTCTTGCAGCTTCTGGTCCACATAAGCATCAGGGACATATTTTTTTCTGAACTCCTGCAGAAAGTCATCCAAGGTTAGTACTGGAGGTTCTACTAGACTATGGGGAATGGTTTTCCACGAGTCATATGCATCTCCCTGTAGTAATGACACTGAATACTCAAATCTCATCTCTTCTGTGCAGTGCAGTTTCTTGAACACCCTATCCATTCTTTCTAACCAATGTTCTGCCTCTAGAGGATCTACTGTCCCCTTGAACTCAGTAGCCCCATATTTAATCAGCTTCTCATACTGCCTAGCTGAAGACTATGGTTGTACCACTGGTGTTTGTAGTGGGACTTGAGTAGGCATATTACCAGCCATCTGTTGGAACATTGCAGCCATCTGCTGAGTGAATTGAGCAGGGAACTGCGGTACTGAGGGGGCTGGTGCGGCTGATCCACTCACATTATGTAGGGCTGGGGCATCCCCTTGTACCTCAGCCTCTATTGATTGATCGACTAAACAATCCCCTTCTTCCATATTCAATTTGAGGATCTTAGACCTCCTGAATAAATAACACAAGGAGATTTCCTCCCATTAGTGCATATTTATAATGTAACGTATTGTATGTATCAAACAATGACATTGATCAGTTGTACTATGAAGAAAGAATATTCAAATTACAGGTGAAAAAATAATTTAAAAACTAGCTCTGATACCACTTAAACATGTCACACCCTACCCCTCTGTAAGGCATAACATGATCTCGTAGTATACCTAATGAATTACCAAACTTCGTCTACTGATAACCCATTAAATACACTACAAGGGATTTTAAAACTTTTCTTACTTCTTTTTACAGTGTTGAGCACTATTGACAGGTGTTAAAATTTTTTTAACAGAAGTAAAACCAAATAACACATTTGAAGTATTAATAATTTCTATAAAAATTTTGGTAGAGTGCCATCTGTATTTTAAATAAAATAGTTCCTCAAAAACCTATAAAAAGCACTTCCAATATTTTGTTCAATCCCCAAACTCCATTATCCAATCAACACAATAAGTTTCTCAACATTTGCCAACTCAAATCCATAATAATTTTTCAGTGTTTTCAAAAGCTGAGATAAGAGAAATATATCACAATATATACAAGCCAAAATAATTTACAAATTTAGTTTACAACTTTAATGTACAATTTTAATTTATAACTGCTCAAAACTAAGAACAATATATACATACAGTGAACATATATTGCAATACAAAATGTAAAATATGGCATACTCAATATACCCGATGAACTCTCAATGTAGCACTAGCAGCCTAGTTTGCTGCCCTGTCAGTCTGTCTACCTGCGACAGAATTGAAAAGCTATTGCTGAGCCAATGTCTCAGTGATGCACAACATTAACAAAATGCAACTTTAAATCATAAATCATAAGTCGTATAAATAGTGGATACTTAAAACCACAGTTAAATTCAAAGACAGTGAATGTTATAAAGAATTTAGACTCCATTTCCTAATATCACAATAAATATCAATAAATCATACACACAACTTAATCATGTTGCCAAAGTCCAATTCGTCCCAAAAGCGAATGGCTAATGAGGAATAACATAGCTAACTAGCAATAATATGAGTACTCATTCTATTCATCCTCAACAGGCACACACCTCAACACTTCAGCCAGAGAGGGAATTCAAAGTCAATTCGTCCCACTAGACAAGCTAGCGAGGAATTCAATCAATATACATAAGAGCTGTAGTTTCGAACCATTTATAATATTTTTCAAGCAATAAGTATCCATCAAATATCATTAAGACAAATTTTCACAATTTAAACAATAACAAACAATTTGTCATAATTTATTTCAATTGAAAATTCAAAAGAAATAACTGTTATGCACAAACCTCTGATAAATGTCTCTTGGCCCTGACTCAGTATTTCTTTCCCCTTCCCTGAGTCTTTGCTAACTGAAACACACAATTTGAAGTGTTTCAGTACTCATTTAAACTGTCTCTAACAATAAGGCTTAATAATTAATTTATTGAATTCAATTATTTTCTTTAGTCAACCTAAAATGTTGACCCTCGATGCACTCTAGGTGAATTAGGTTTAATGTTACCAATATGTCACATTTTGTAGCCCTTTAGTGTTGATATATGTTACCAATTTCAATTCCAAATGTATTGCATTTTATTGTAATTTATCGAATTTCAGTGTACTATTTTAACCTAGCCGGACAACCTAGTTCCCTCAGTTTTTGGGTTTCAGTCAAAACGACAAACTTGTAGGTCTATGTCTTATTGCATGCGGGGCAAAATTTCAGGTCATTCTGAGTTGTGTAAACCAAGATATGGTCAATTTACCAATGCTGGACAAAATGCACTAAAATGGTAGGCTTAGGTCATTTTTAGGTCACTTTTGGTTCGGCCAGTTTTGGTACCTGAATTTGTGCAAGTTATTTGGCTTGGTTCTGGCCATTTCTAGGCTTTAGTGTCTTCATAAGAATTGTAGATCTATGTCTAAAATATTCATGGTAAAAATTTCAGGTCATTAGGACCTGTTTTGAGTAAGTTATGGTAAAACACTAACTGCTGCCCAATTGGTCAATTTTCAAGCTTTCAAGTCACTGATCCGGATTTGGTCATTTTTCAAGTCACTTTCAAGGCAGAATTTAGGTAAGCTTCCTTCATGGAAGTTGGAACATTTTGTGCCTAGTTTCACCTCCAATTAGTCTCATACCAATTGGAGTCATACACTTAAGGTTCTAAGATAAAATATATACTGCCCTATTACACATTCTTCATCCTTTACCAATTATACATCCTATACTTACCAAGTTAACACTTTCATGCCAATTAGGGTTTGTACCATACCATTAACACACTTTACAACACATTTTGGTCATTTTGGACAGCTTCTAACCATTCTCAATATACACACTATAACTCAGAATTTTCCAAAGTCCATTTACACAATTTAGCCACATGAACATACCTCATTTACATATCCAAATACAAACAATTATACACATACACATGCTGCCACCATAAGCAACATAATTCAACAAACCAAACCATGAAACAACACATTTCTAACTAAACTTTAAAGTTGCCAAATCACCTCATGAACACATCTCCTTCAAATTTGCTTTCAAGCTTCCAAAACCAAGTGCACCATTACACATACTCTTAATATACATTGTCTAAATCATTTCTATACACATAAACACTTACAACAACATCTTAAACTACCATTAACAAGTAAAGACAAACTAAATATGCTGAGTTCCCATGGCTGCCGAAATGGTGTTTCACCATTAATCCATCAAACCTCAAAATTTCCTCCATAAAATAACTCACCACAACATCCACTCAAAGTTTAATGAAACAAGAATGGAAAATATTCACTTACCACTTTTGAAGCTTGATCAAAACCTCACTAAACTTCTTAAAATTGCTATCAAAATCTTCCTTGCAAGGTGAGGATTAACTTTAAAGAAGGAACTTGGTGGAAATGATGGCTCAAAATGAGTTGCATGAAGCTTTCTCTCAATCAGCCATAAAGGTTTCTCCCATGGAAGCCTCGGCTAGTTGTCTCAAGGTTGAAGAAGATAGAATCTTCTGCCCAAAACTGATTAAAGGTCCACATTGAAAGTGTTAGTGGAGCACTAAGGTAGGTTAATGATTATTTATTCTAAAGTTTCCAATTTCCCACATTTTCCTCATATCTTTTACTACTTAGATTATGTACCACCATTTTAATTTTTCATGACATTTCCAAAGTGTAATATCATTTATTTTTAATGGAAATTTAGGTAAAAAGGCAACTCAGGATGTCAAATGACCAAAATGCCCCTATTCTGGTTGCATTCCCAATTTTTTGGTAACACTGAGTTTTGTCGTTTTCTCGATTTCTCGTTTTTCTTTGTACTAATTAATTAATTTTTCTTTGATATTTCTAATGATATTTATACTTCAATAGATGTTTATTTAAGTCTTAAAAATATTTTCTAGGGTTTCTCGAGGTCCAGGGCTAGTTAACGGTCCACGCCGCAACTTTCCGGTGCAGTCACCCGTCGCTATGGTTTTCGACTCATTTAACTTGGTTATATTTCATTGCTATTATTTTTCCTTTATTTCTCTTGTATTTTATTTTCTTGTATTTCATTATTTTATGTCTCCTCACTAACTTTTAAACGTAGTTCTAGGCATTTTAGCTGTCTGGACAGACACTGGTCATCGGAATAGTAGAACGCACTATCAAACATAAGAGTGTTATAGAGGCAGCTGGCACTTCACAGAAACCTGTATCAGAGTTTGTGGGGAGAGCAGAAGGTAGAAAACCAGCCAGAGCCTATGCTATAAGGGCACAGGAGGAACAGGATGCTCCAAATGTCATCAAGGGTACGTTCCTCCTCTATAATACTTTTGTGCATGCATTAGTGGATCCTTGATCTACTCATTCATATATTTGTATCAAGCTGTCCGAAGAAAAGGGAATACCAGTAGAGGAAAGTGACCAAGACATCCTAATCACAAATCCGCTAGGCCACAGTGTGGTAGTGAATAAGGTATATAAGGGCTGTCCATTGAAGATTCAAGGGAAAGAGTTATCGGTAGACTTAATCGAACTGCCTTTCCATGAGTTTGACATGATTATAGGAATGGATTGCTTATCCCATCATCAGGTAATAGGAGATTGTAAATTAAAGAGAATCTCTCTGAAAACTGTTGAGAATGAAGAAATAGCAGTTGTGGGTGAAAGGATAGATTTCTTGTCCAATGTCATCTCAGCTACAGTTGCAAGGAGATGGTTGAGAAAAGGGTGTGAAGCCTATCTGGCACACATGGTTGACACTAGGCAGGGTAAATTTGACTTGTCTGATGTACCCACAGTAAGGGATTTTTCTGAAGTATTTCCTGAAGAATTGCCTAGTTTGCCACCAGAAAGGGAAGTTGAATTTGCTATTGAGATCATGCCGTGTATAACTCCAATTTCAATTACTCCATATATGATGGCACTTGCTGAATTGAAAGAGTTAAAAATCCAGCTATAAGAATTACTAGACAAGGGGTTCATACGCCCCAGTGTGTCACTGTGGAGAGCTTTGGTACTATTTGTAAAGAAGAAAGATGGGACATTGAGGTTATGTGTTGACTACCGGTAGTTAAATAGAGTAACAGTGAAGAACAAGTATCCGTTGCCTAGAATTGACGATCTGTTTGATCAGTTGAAGGGAGCTGGTGTGTTTTATAAGATTGATCTCAGATCAGGGTATCATCAGCTAAAGGTTAAGGATGCAGATGTGCTTAAGACTACATTTAGAACCCGGTATGGGCATTATGAATTCCTAGTGATGCCGTTTGGGTTAACAAATGCTCCAGCAGCATTCATGGACCTTATGAACCGTATCTTTCATCCATATTTAGATTGGTTCATAGTGGTCACCATTGATGACATCCTAGTGTATTCCAAGGACAAAGCAGAACATGATGAGCATTTGAGAATTATTCTGCAGATTCCAAAAGAAAATAAATTGTATGTTAAATTGTCCAAGTGTGAGTTCTGGTTGAATGGGATTACATTCCTTGGACATGTAGTATCAATTGAAGGGATTAGAGTGGATCCCAAGAAGATTGAAGCAGTGATGGAATGGAAGCCTCCCAGAAATACAACTGAGATTAGAAGTTTCTTGGGGTTAGCTGGATATTATAGAAGATTTGTAAAGGGATTTTCCCTGATAGCTGCTCCAATGACCAAATTACTACACAAGAATACGAAATTTGACTGGAATGACAAGTGTCAAGCCAGTTTTGAGAGGCTGAAGGCTATGTTGACAGAGGCACCAGTGTTGACACGGCCAATGTTTGGAAAAGACTTAATAGTCTACAGTGATGCCTCACAAAATGGGTTAGGGTGTGTACTCATGCAAGAAGGGAAAGTGGTCGCATATGCTTCCAAGCAGTTAAGGCCACATGAAAAGAATTACCCTACTCATGATTTGGAGTTAGAAGCAATTATCTTCACATTGAAGATATGGAGGTAATACTTGCATGGAGAAAAATGCTACATATACACAGACTATAAGAGTTTGAAGTAACTGCCAACCCATAAGGAACTTAATTTGAGACAGAGGTGATGGATTGAATTCCTGAAAGATTATGATTATGTAATTGACTACCACCCTGGGAAGGCAAATGTAGTCGCTGATGCCTTAAGTAAAAAATCTATTGTAGCATTAAGATCTCTGAATGCCCAACTATCCTTAACTCATGACGGAGTTATTTTGGCTGAGTTGCAAGTGAAGCCGAATCTGTTACAACAGATACAGGATGGGCAGAAGACAGATGAGAAATTAATGGTTGTTATGGGCAAAATCACTGAGGGAAAGGAAACTAAATATGAAGTGAAAGAAAATGGGTGCCTGTACTATAAAGAAAGAGGGTGTGTACCAAATGATAAAGAGTTGAAAACTAGTATTCTGAGAGAAGCACATAATAGTGTATATGCTATGCAACCAGGAAGCACAAAAATGTACTATGACCTGAAACTTCAATACTGGTGGCCGGGTATGAAGAAGGACATAGCTGACTATGTAATTAGATGCTTGATATGTTAGTAAGTCAAAGCAGAACATCAAGTTCCATCAGGTTTGTTACAGCCCATAAACATACCTGAATGGAAATGGGACCGAGTCACTATGGACATTGTCAGTGGTCTACCTCTCACTCAGAAGAAGCATAATGCAGTATGGGTGATTGTGGATAGGTTGACCAAATCAGCACATTTTCTGCTAGTCAGAACTGATTACTCACTGGAAAAGCTAGCAGAATTGTTGTCACACCTTACCCCTCTGTAAGGCATAACATGATCCCATAGACTACCAAATGAACTACCGAACTTCACCTACCGATAATTCATTAAGTACCCTACAAGGGATTTTAAAACAATTTTCTTACATTTTGGAAGTGGTAAGCATTTTGGTAAGAATTAAAATGATTTATTCAAAGCTTAAATACTAGTAAAAATTTTCTCCATTTTAATTTTGCTGTAAATTTTATAAAAATTTTGATAGAGTTTCGTTTGTATTCTGAGAAAACAGTTCTTCAAATACTTGAGAAAAACACTTCCAAAAGTTTTTCACAACTCCCAACCACCAAATAATTTCAAGTCAACTCAATTTAATCCACTTCAAAAATAATTCCACAATCCAATCAAAGTTTATCATCTCAAAATATTTAATAACTTCATTCACAGTGCATAAAGTATGAAATTCACAAACTACAAATATTAATTTACAAAAAGAAGTTCCAAAAATAATATTATTATAACTTATTATACAACTACTCTCTTTACATTGATACTTATGACATTACAGTATTTACATCAAAATAACTACAAGGGTATAAAATAATACCCGTATAGAAAAGGTCAATGAAGTCTTCAATATCGATAGCAGCTCACTCTGCTGCTTTCTCCTTGCTCTTATCTGCGACAGCAAAACAAGCTATCGCTGATTATAAAAATACTCAGTGGTGCATAATAAAAATTTGAAATACAATACATAAATCATTCATTGCCAAAACACAATTTAAATATTTCTCAATCACATTTCACAAATTATCAAAGCTCATAATAACACAATTTAGTCAAATAATTTAAGAACACAGTGTTGCCAATTCATACACAACTTAAGCCATGACACAAAATTTCTGATCAATGCCGTGTTGTACACCACGACAAAGCAATCTACAACCCCACTAATCGAAATCAATGAGGGAGGTGGCTAGCTAGCTAATGAGTACTCATCCGATCTACAACCTCAACTGGTAAACCAGAGAGGGAGGAAAGATAGCCAATCTCACCCCATAAATGGAGGAGTAATAATAAGATACTGTCATGCTAAGTGTGAATCAAAAATCAATTTCAAACATTTTATTCAAATGATTTGTGAGAAATCCAATAAATTTCCAAAGTCATAATTTCATTCACAAGATGGCAACACAATTCATAATTAACTTAAAATTTTCATAAATCACAGTAAATCAATTTTTCAATGATAAAAGGCTCAAATAAGGTTTATTGTGCACAAACCTGACGTGAGTCGCCTCTAGGCCTTAACTCAGTCTCTCAAAGCTTCCAAGTCTTTTTTCAGCTGAAACACACAGTTTCACAGTGTTTCAGTACCATAACTTAGCATAAACCTAAAAATAAATTTAACTTCACTTTTATCTAGCTCTAATGTGCTAAACTCGACGTTCTTGAAATTTTTATGTTTCGGGTTACTATTCACTACACTATTCAAGTCAAATTGTTGACTTTCTAAGGCTTAATAGGTATGGGAATTGTAACTTCACCCACATACCACATTTTGGTCGCCAAACTTGTTGGTTTTGGTCATTTTCTTAAAACTTAGGTCTTTTAGGCAAAATTCCCAAATTTTCAGTTTTGGTGTCTAAGGTTGCACTGTTCCGTTGGTCACTTTTCTGTTAGAATTTGGCAAAACTTCCTTCACATAAAATGTTCCCTATTGTCTTAAGTTTATTCTCCTTTTTGAATCACTCCAATTGGAGTTTTGTAGCTCAAGTTATATCCAAATTACAGTTACTATTCATGCTGCAGATTTTAGTTCTGGTAGATTATTGATCCAACTTCGTTAAGCAATTTGATCAAGTTAAGTCCATAATTTTGTCTAATTTTCTTCATATAAAATCTTCTACTATGCCTTAGGTTTCCATCGGTTCAAGAATCACCTAAATCGGAGTTTTCTAGAGAGAGTTAAGCCATTGAAACTTTACTGTTCATATGGTAAATCTCCAGTTTTGCAGATTCCGTGATTCAAATTTGCTCAGTAATTTGATTGGGTTAATAGCATAATTTGGGTTTGTATTCTTGATAAAAGTTTTAGGTCTATATCTAACTACTGGTAAAATCTCAGGTTATTTTGACCTGCCTAGGTCGAGTTATGACCAAATGAACAAACACTGTTCATTTGGTCAGTTTGTGCAGGGCAGCCTGCAATTTTCCAACTTTGGTCAATTTGTTCACTAGGTTTTAGTCATTTTTTCGGCATGCTTCCTAAATGAAAATTGTGTCATTTAGTGCCTATTTTCATTCCCAATTGGTCTCATATAAATTGGACTTGTAAAATTTCATTTTTTGTCCTTCAAAGTTGACTTGGTCATGCTGCAATAGCATGACAACACTCCCTCCCAATTTGACTTTAATTCCAACACTTCTAACACACTTAATTAGGTCACAAATGACCATTTCTCACTTCACATTAGGTCAAAGACATCATTTACAAGTTTTTCAAATTTTCGGTCTCTAAACCCTAATGTCCAAAACCCTAATTCATGTCATTTGTTGCATTTACTTGATTCCATGACTTTAACCATAGTCATTCAACTAACTAAGGTTTATATACCCATTCATCCCATTCAAATCATGCAAATCACCCTCCCCCTCTTGCTGGCCGAAATTCAGTAATGGTCCCTCATAATTTTTTTCTTTTCATTTTAAGCATATTACAAGCTAATTCAAGCTAAAAACACAACAATTAAATCTCAAACTTTCAAATTGATGTGCTTACATCACTTGAATTTGAATTCTCTAATTTCCCTCTTCTTTTCTTCTTTCTTTGATGACCAAGCTTCTTCTCAAGTGACTAAATCAAGTTTTTGTGAAGCAAGTATGAAAGGATCTGAGGTTTAATGGTGATTTCAAAGCTTGAAGCAAGCTTTAATGGAGGTTTAACTATGGTGAGGGAGAGAGAGGGATGGGAGACATCCACTTTGGGAAGAAGAAGGACTTTTGTTTTTTTTTTTTTTTCTTTTCTTTTATCTACTTATGGAAAACCCAAAAATTCAAATTAAGTAAATATATTAAGTATTATTTTTATGGCATCATGCATGAGGTTATGCATGATGTCATCACCTTTTGACTTTACCATTTTCTTTTTTTTTTCTATTTATTTTTTCTATTAGTTCTTTAATTTAATTATCGATTCCGAAATTTTCTTTTCTCCAATTTTATTTGATAGTTAGGTTGAGTTAGCTCTCAGGGTCAATTGACCAAATTGCCCATTGCCGGTTCATCCTGGTTTGCAAATAATTCAGTATTTCTTCCAACTCCCTGACCTAATTATTTGACTGGCTTAACAGTTCTTTTTCATGATTTTCTTTTTTCCACTATGTTCGTAATGTCCTAAGGACTGCAGCATCATATTTTACAATTCAAAATTTGAGTTTAAAACGGCTTCGCAGTCGTTCCCGAGACGGTCACCCATCGCTGTGACTCTCGGCTCGTTTAACCTCTTATATTCTGTTTTTCTTATTTATACTTAACTAATTGAGAATTACTAATTATTTATATTTATGGCTTCTTTATTTGTCTTAAGTGTGGTTCTAATCTCCCTAATTGTCCAGACCGACACCGGTCACCGGAATAGTGAAATATACCAGGCAATACAAATAGGGGTGTTACAATTGTACATCAGTGAGATAGTTAGACTACATGGAATTCTGCTTTCCATTATATCTGATAAAGACCCGAGGTTTACATCTAGATTTTGGAAGAAATTTCAAGAATCCTTAGGCATACAACTCCATTTTAGTACGGCTTTTCATCCTCAGATGGATGGACAGTCAGAAAGAATAATCCAGGTAAATTTTGAAACTCATTGAGTTATTACAAACAATAAATTGAACTGATAATGATAATAATAACCGAACATATGTGATAGGCCCTCGAGGATATGCTGAGAAGTTGTGTTATTGAGTTTGAGGGAAGTTGGGATAGATACCTTCCACTGGCAGAATTTGCATACAACAATAGCTATCAAACTAGCATACAAATGGCACCCTATGAAGCACTGTATGGCAGAAAATGCAGAACACCTATATGTTGGACCGAATTAGGTGAAGATAAGCTAGTGGGGCCAGACTTGGTAAAACAGACAGAGGAAAAAGTGAAACTGATAAAGGCCAATTTGAAAGTTGCATAAGACCGATAGAAATCTTATGCTGACTTGAATAAAGGACATTGAGTATGAAGTTGACGAGAAGGTATTTCTCAAAGTATCACCGTGGAAGAAAGTGTTGAGATTCGGGAAAAAGGGAAAATTAAGCTTTAGGTTTATTGGCCCATATGAAATTATTGAACATGTGGGACTAATAGCCTACAGATTAGCCTTACCACCTGAGCTGGACAAGATACATAATGTGTTCCATGTCTCAATGCTCAAAAGATACAGATCAGATCCTTCACGTGTCATCTTAGCAGAAGAAATTGTTGTACAACCTGACCTGACATATGAAGAAGAACCGATTAAAATCTTTGCACGAAAGGTAAAAGAGCTCAGAAACAAGACAATTCCACTAGTGAAAATCCTATGGAGGCACCACAACACAGAAGAGGCAACATGGGAGAGCGAGGAGACAATGAGGCAACAGTTCCCTCAGCCTCCCTGTACGTGTTTTGTATGTTCTGTTGCTCCAGTGACCTAATGTCAGTTCGAGCAAGTCAGGATGTCTGGAACTAAACTTCGGTGGCAGTGAACAGATATATAATGATGAAATAAATAAAAATAAAATACAAGAAAAATTAAAGAAAAATAAAAGAGAGGAAATGAAACTAAGTTAAAAGAGTCAGCACCGTAGCGATGGGTGACCGCACCGGAAAGTTACGGCGAAGGCAATTGCGGACCCCAGGACCGTGGGGAACCCTCGGAATTATATTTCAAGACATAATTAAAGGCTTATTAAAATGTAATTGATACTAGAAATATCAAAGAAAAATTAATAAATTAGTACAAATAAAAACGAAAAATCGAGAAACAGACAAAAATCGGTGTTACCGAAAAATCGGGAATACAACCCCAAGAGGGGCATTTTGGTCATTTGAAACCTAGAGTTGCCTTTTAACCTCAATGTCCATTAACAATAAATGATATCACACTTTAGAAATGTCATGAAAAATTAAATTGTGATACATTATGTAAATAGTGAAAGAAATGAGATAAATGAGCAAATTAAGAAACTTGGAATAATTAAACAATAAAGATATCTTAGTGCTCCACTAACATTAAAATATGGGACCATATAAACCACTTAAGGATAGATTTTCCTTCCCACTAACTACTTCATCTTCAACCTCACTCTCACTTGCCGAAACGGAACCTCTATGAAAGCACCATTGCCGCCCATGCAAAGCTCCATTGGTGCATGATCAAGCCATGATTTCTTGCAAGTTTCTTCATTAAACTTGGTATGCACTTCATGAGCAATACCTAGGCAGCAAAAAGGAGAGAAAGTATCAAGTTTTTAACAAGATCCAAAAGTGGTAAGTGTCCAAGTCCTCTCCCTTGCTTTAGTAAACCTTGTGTTTAGGTTGAGGTGAGTAATTTGGTGAAGAGAAAGGAAGGAAATATTGAGATATGAATTTGTCCATTTTCGGCATCCATGAAAGTTTATTGTGTTTGAGTTTTTCTTACCTCTAATGGATGAGAATTAAGGTTTATTAACTCAAATAGAAGTTGTAGTAGGTTAATGTCCAAGTATGTGCATGTTAGTGCTTGAATTAAGGGTTTGAAAATGGGATTTTGAGGCTTTGGTAAACTGCCATTTTTGGTAGCCTATAATATCATGAAATTGTATATGAGTTTATGTAATTTATTGATGAGATGTCATGGTGTTAAATTGTGGGTAGCATGTGTAGTTGCCATGGAAGTGTATGTGTAATATTGATATTGACGTATGTTGAATTTCGGTGGAAGTAAATGATGAACTTTAATAGTGTATTGTGTGCGTTGAGCATTTGAGTGTTCTACCCAAAATGCTTGCTGGAATTGTGTACAATATATATAGAAGTACCATGATTGAATATTGAAGTATTGGGAGGAGGAGGATTGTCAAAATTGGAAGTGAAATTTTCAAATGCAGGTTATGTGTGTTGGCAGTACCTACCTTAGGTTATAAGTGCAAAACTGTGAACCAAATTGGTATGAGGCCAATGGAGGGTGAAACTAGACACCAAATAGGCCAACTTTCATGTAGAAATGTTACCAAAATTCTGCCTAGAAATTGACCTTAAAAATGACTAAATCCGCAATGGCAACCTTGCAAACCCAGATTTTTGATCATATGAACAGTAGTCATTAGGATAACCATAACTCACTCAAAATAGGTCCAATTGACCTGAAATTTTTACCATGGATAGCTTAGACATAGAGCTACAATTCTTATGAAGAAACCAAAGCCTAGAAATGGCCAGAACCAACTCAAATAGCTTGCAAAATTTCGGGTACCAAAACTGCCAGAACTAAATGTGACCTAAACTTGACCAAATTTTGCACTAAAGGTGCAATCTGTCTAGCTTTAGTAAATTGACCATATTATGGTCTATACAACTCAGAATGACCTGAAATTTAGCCAAAAGCTCAATAAGACATAGAGATACAATTTTGCTTCTTTGACCAGAAGCTAAAAATGAAGAGAAATAGAACATTAAGCTAGACTAATCTAGCACACTAAAATTGAAAATTTCACATTTATATACAATAATGCTTGAAGTAATTTGGCATTGAATGCCAAATTGTAAAAATGGTAAATTACACTATATTAGCAGCATATTGAATTACAATTTATGACATATTGATGCTAGAATCAACTTATACATAGTACCCAAAAAGGTCAACATTTACATTGACTTGAGAATTACATGATAACTAGTAAACTCAAAAAAAAAATGAAGAATTAAACAATTAATTTGTAATGTGCCTTAGTTCGCCTTGTTGACTAGTTTAGATAGGTTGGCATGCCAATAGGATTCTGACAGCTGTTCTGTAAATGGCTTTACACCGTACTTTTTTTTTACGGCATATTATGCCGTACTGTGACTTTAATAGCTTACGGCTATACATATTGTGTTCTTATACTTGGTTTATCGCCAAATTGGCTATATGGCTTTTTAGCCACACTGTTTGCACACCGGGAGACACTTTGTGACCTATGGTATAACGGCCTGAGGTACTAAGTACCCAATGCCAGTATATCCATTTATCCAGTCTGGTCAATGTATAGGCTACACGGGCAGTTAATTTAAGCACTACTAAATTCAAATAGCTAAATCCAATCTTCTGACATACAACACCACCAAAATTAGCAAAAATGAAAGGTTAGCAAATAAAAGTAGAATCAACAACTGTAAAGAATATCGATGTCATAAATTCATAAACAATTCATTTACTTTATTTTAGTGTATATTTCTTTATAATTGGCAGCACTAAGCAAAATTGCTTAGCGCGTTGCTTTTGTAACGCGTAGGTATTGGAGACACAGCTGGGGAGCCTAGCGGACCTACGACCGGGTGAGACATCAGATCTGCACAGGAGTCCAGAGTCATCTGCACTACACTGCATACATGGTAGGACTTAGGATCTTGTGTAATGATTATCAGTTGTATTTTGACATTTTGTTATGTAATTTTGTGTATTCTAAAACTTTAAGGTTTGTAATAATTTGTACATATTAAACTCTTATGGAGAGTGTTTGGATAAATGTAAATTATGATGGATTGTATTTTGAAACTATGAAATTTTGAGACTGAAATAGAATTTGGAAGGTTGAGATTATCATATTGAATTGTTTTTAAAAGGTTTAGAAGGATAGTTTGTCCGAAATATAGACGACACTTTGCCGAATTTTTATTACCATTTTTGAGACACTGATTTTATTAAAGTATGAAAATAGAACCAGTATGTTATGAATGTTACATAAAAGACTTCTTGAAATCAAAATTGAGTTCAGGAAAAGAGATAATCATAGACTAGGTGCTCCAGCACGCCGTGTAGCATGCCTTGCTCAGCTATACTGTAGACGGGTGAGGGGTGTCACAGAAATCCTATGCTGACTTGAAGGGAAAAGAGATAGAATATGCAGTTAGCAACAAGGTGTTCCTTAAAGTGTCACCATCAAAGAAGGTACTGAGATTTGAAAGAAAGGGTAAGTTAAGCCCTTGGTTCATTGGCCCATATGAAGTCATTTAGCGCGTGGGTCCAGTAGCCTACAGGCTAGCTTTACCACTAGAGCTGGATAAGATCCATAATGTGCTTCACGTATCTGTGCTGAGAACGTACAGATCAGACCCTTCACATATCATCTCCATGGAAGAGATTGAAATTCAATCGGATTTGACATATGAAGAAGAACCAATCAGGATTCTGGCTCAAGAAGTGAAAGAACTGAGGAACAAGTAGTTCCACTGGTGAAAGTGCTTTGAAGGCACCACAACACCGAGGAGGCAACCTAGGAAAGTGAAGAGACAATGAGGAAACAGTTCCCTCAACTATTTGCATTAGGTAAATTTCAAGAATGAAATTTAAATTAGAGGGAAAGTGTTGTAACACCCTCACTGTAGCCAGTCCGTACATTCTACTATTCCGGTGATCGGAGTCAGTTCGGATAGCTAGAATGTCTAAAACTATATCTAGACTAGAGTGAGGAGTCATAAATAACTCAAATAATAGTAACAAAAATCTAAGAAAAAATTTTAGAAATAAAATACAACCAAGTTAAATGAGTCGGTGCCCTAGCGATGGGTAACCTAACGGGAAATTGCTATCTTCACAACTAGTAGCCCTAAACCTGGGGAAAAATCCGTGAAATAATTTTTGGGACTCCAGAGAAGAGTCATTGAGGTTTTGATGGCATTAGAATGTCAAGAAGATGTTTAGAAAAATTTTTAGATTGGTATAAACAATTTTAGTCTGTTAAGCAAAACAAAGGGCATTTTGGCCATTTCGTCTTCAGAGATAATTTTTGGCCAACTTGTCCGATTAAATAAATAATTTATGTAACATAAAATATAAATAAATATTGCTAAAAATTTAATTGAAAATGAGTTGAAAAAAAAGGAAAGAAAAATGAGTTAAATGGGACTTATGACATCATTATGAGGTCATTAAAATGCCTCCACCCAATCACATTGTGACACCTATTTGTAAACCCCATTAAAAGAGTTAAATGGGCAGAAAATTAGCAAAGAAATTCTGTCAGCTTCCTCTTTAAACCCAGCTGGTAGCCCTCTTCCCCTATGTCCACCATTGTTAACCTTCACACCACCTTGCTAACTTGAATTTTACACTATAAAACCTCATCCTCCCTTCCTTAAAATTAACCCTTACCACTAGATCAAGCTTGAGGCAACCATTAGAAGGAAAAATATTGAAGAATTACAAGCTCAAGTTGGGACTCAAGTAAGGTTAGTGACCAATTCTTCCCTCTCTCACTTAATTTATAGTTAGGCACATAAATTGAGTAGGGAATTGTAAGAAAATTGCATGAGAAGCCCTTGTATGCTTCCCCCTAAATTTCAGTAGCCATGGTTATCTTAAGGTTGTGATGATTTTCTTTTATTTAAATGAGTGTGTAGGCTGCCCTTGATGTGAATGTATCACTTACAACATTAAATTATGAGTTTGGTGCGAGAATTGGAACTTTGGAAATTTAGGGCTCGGGATTGAAACTCAAATTTAGGGGTTGATGTAATTAAACACAAATTGATGTTGCAATGGTCAATTAGTGATCATTTGTTATAGTTTCAACTGAAATTGGAGTGACTTGTGACATTAATTAAGGTAAAGGTGAGGCTGCCTCATGAGTGCAACCTAGACCCTTTGAGTCTAGTGTGTTCTTGGGGTTATACCTCAAGCTAGGTAACTCCAATTGGTGCAAGGCCAATTGGAGGTTAAACTAGACACAAAATGCAACAACTTTGATGAAGAAACCTGTCACAGAAAACCAAACTAAGTGGTCCTAAAAATTGATCTAATCTAGGTAACACACATTCCGCCCTAGGCAAAATGACCAAATAAATAGTGTTTATTCATTTGGTCATAAATCAGTGTAGAAAGGTCCAATTAACCTGAAATTTATATAAATAGAAAGCTTAGACAATTTAGGACAACTTTAATGAAAGACACAACTTCAAATTTTGACCAGAACCTAATGAAATTACCCACCAAAAATTAGGACACCAAGATGCCAGAATGAAATTCTGCCCAGAAATTCTGGATAGACAGGCCAGCCTTGCTAAAATTAGCATATCTTGAGCTAGAAAACTCCAAATGGAGTGATTCAAAAAGAGAATTAAAGAAGACACATAAAGAAACAACTTTTATGAAGAGAATATTGTCAAATTCCTACTATACAAATGACCAATAGAACAGTAAACTTAGTGCTTGAAATATGAAAATTGTAAATAACCAATAATAAACTTTGAAATGGTATTGGCAACCAATGCCAACAATTTTAGAATACAAAATGTGGTATGTTGGTGATATTAGAACTGATATACCTATTGCCTATGAAAAAGTCAACATTTTAGTTGACTAATAGGATGAATAGTAACTATTGAACCTTAATTGCAAAGAACTTCACATTTAAATTTATAATATACCCTAGTAGGCCTAGTGTGATTGGTTTGGATAGGTTGGCATGCCAATAGGGTTCTAATAGTAGTACTGCATATGGCATTATGCCATTCTATGATTTATGGCTTAAGTGGCCATTCTGTGATTTTATGGCTTTTAGCCATTCTGATACTATTATGATACTTGGCCTTGTGCCCGATTACTATGACAGCTTATTAGCTGTTACGTTGCACACCGGTAGACACTTTGTGATCGATGGTGTGACGGCCTGAGGTACTTGGTACCAATGCTAGTTTGCTCATTTGTCCAGTCCAGTCAACTAGTATAGGTTACTTGGGCAACCAAAATAAAGATTGATAACTTTTAATCAAATAATTGATATAAAAAGTACCAAATTAATAATACTACAAATAAGTACCAAAAACTTATCTGTATGAAAAATCAGCATACACTTTGCATGTTTATTTTATTTTAGCTCTTTTTATTTTATTATTAGCACCACTAAGCAGTATTGTTTAGTGTGTTGCTTTTGCCACGCATTGGTACTAGAGATACAAAGTGCGATCCCAGTAGACCCCAGTCAGGGTGAGAGTCAGATCTGCTAGTGTCCTGTGCCACCTCTCAGCTATAGTGCATTGGTAGGATGCTAGGCTACATTTTGTATTTTGTGTTTTATATTTTTGTAAATTTTTTAAATAAACTTTTATTTTATCATATATATTGAAACTTATGTGATTATGTATTAATGAAATTATCTGTAAATTGTGTTCATAAATAAAAGTTGAGTATTTATTTATGATTGAGTATAAATATGATGTGAATTGAATGATTGGAACATTTGAGAAATTGATGAGAATTTGTTGAGAATTGATGACATATTTGGAGTTGTAGATTTGAACAATTATTGGAAGTTTTTCCTACAGGTTCCGAAGAACTATTTTCTACATTTTTAGCAGGCACTCTGCCGAATTTTTCGTAAAATTTTCAGAACCTTAAATTAATTCAAAATTTCAATAAATAAATTAAATGACATAAATTTCACTTTTTAATAAATAAATAAATAAATAAATAAAAGGGTAAATTGTAATAAAATAAGATATGGTGCTTCGGCACACTGTGTGGTATATCTTTCTCGGCTACACTGTAGATGGGTAAGGGGTGTCACAGTGATGATCCTATGACTTATGAAGAAGCTATATCAGATATAAGCTCTTCAAAATGGATAGATGCCATCAAATCTGAAATGGATTCCATGCATAAGAATCAAGTTTGGGATCTTGTAGACCCACCTGAAGATATTGTACCAATAGGGCATAAATGGGTTTTCAAGCAGTAAATTGGTTCTGATGGAAAGGTAGAAACCTATAAAGCAAGGCTAGAAGTGAAAGGGTTTCGCCAAAGGCAAGGGATCGATTATGAAGAAACTTTCTCACCTGTTGGCATGCTAAAATCCATTAGAAGTTTATTGGCAATAGCAGCATACTATGATTATGAGATTTGGCAAATGGATGCCAAAATTGCTTTCCTCAATGGATATATAGAGAAAAACATTTTCATGAAACAACTTAAGGGTTTTGAAACCAAGGATGGTTCCAAAGTATATAAGCTTAAAATATCCATTTATGGTCTAAATAGGCTTCCAGGAGTTGGAGCATTCATTTTGATGAAGCCATTAAATCTTTTTGTATTATCAAAAATGAAGATGAGCCATGTGTGTACAAGAAGGTTAGTGGGAGCACAATCACTATCCTTGTCTTGTACGTGGATGGCATACTATCAATGGGTAATGATATCGGTATGCTAACTACTATAAAAAATCTAGTTGTCTAATACTTTCTCAATGAAAGACTTATGGAAAGTAACCTATATTCTGGGAAGTAACCTATATTCTGGGAATTCATATCTATAAAGATAGATCGAAAAGAATGATAGGTTTGTCCTAAAGTCTATACTTAGAAAAGGTGTTAAAAATGTTTAACATGCTTGATTCTAAAAGAGGATTGTTGCCCGTAAGGCACAGCATCCATCTTTCTAAAGAAATGTCTCCAAAGACACCTAAACAAAGAGAAAAGATGGCAAGAATTCTACATGCTTCGGCAATTGAAAGTCTTATTTATGCTATGTTGTGTACAAGGTCGAATATTACTTATACTATTAGTTTGACTAGCAAGTTTCAATCCAATCCAGGATTAGAACACTGAACTGCTATTAAGAATATCCTTAATTACTTGAGAAGAACTAAGGATTTACTCTTGATATATGGAGGAGATGATTTATAACTAGATAGATTTATAGATTCTGATTTTCAATCAGATGTGGATGATATAAAGTCTATCTCAGGTTTTGCATTTATTTGTAATGGAGGTGCAGTCAGCTGGAAAAGTTTTAAGCAGATAATGATAACAGATTCCACTACTGAGGTTGAGTATATTACTGCATCTGACATTGCAAAGGAAGCTATTTGGATAAAGAAGTTGAAGGAACGAAAGCGTGAAAAACACAAGTTTATACCATTGAATTAAAAAATTTTCACTTAGGGTCACATGCATCATGCAAGATTTATTTTTATCTATTTGATTTCAATGATAAACAACATATTAAAACTCTTTTAATATGCTTTTGATCTGTATTTGCCATTTAAGATTTTAAAATTAATCAGATTAATTTCAGAACCCTAGATTAAATCAAGAACGATTACACTAACCTCTGGATGCACTGCAGCGTGTCTGCGCCTTTGAGATTCATCTTTAGGACACCAGATGTTGTCCCTCTACCTTGTCCACACCAAGAACACCTATGGCAGCCCTTGAATAGCTTATAAAGCTTTTTCTATTAATTAGAAATTCAAGTTCTGCCTTTTAAGAAATTAAAGATGTAAACAAGACACTAGAAATAATTTCTAGTGTTCTTAATTCAAGAGATTGATGGCTAATCTCTAGTGTTCTTAATTCAAGAGATTGATGGCTAATCTCTTTGAATTGATGAGAGATGAAGAAGAATAGATGGAGAGCCTCAAAATGGCATGACAAAGGAGGAGTGGCTGCCGGTTGCTTTTCTTTTTTTATAACAACACTTATATAGCTAGGTTAACACATTAAAATCTTGCCACATGTCACCCTTTAATTAGCTCTAGGTTCAAGTGACCCAATCACATTGTGCCAAGTGTCAAACCTATATTTAATCTTAATATTAATCATCTTACATGATTAAAAACATTTGGCAAGCTTATGTGTAATCCCATGTGTCACCATCTCATGGTGCCACGTGTCACACTGTGAAATGACCAAAAAGCCCCCATGTCTTAATTTTGAGTTCTCAACCCAAAATAATTATTTCTCTTCTTCTAATCAATTTATATCAAATATAAATTAATTAATTAATCTATATTAATTAATTTCTCATTAATTAAATTTATATTTAAACACTTTAAATATAAATTTAACTTATACTACACATCCAATAATCTAGATTTGGTTTCAAGTCATACTAGGGACTTTGCAATCTAATTACAAATCAAACCTATTTAATTAATCAATTAAACTCTTTAATTAATTAATTAAATCATATTTAATTAGGTGATAACTTATGTATGTGTGTGACTTACTAGGCTCATCACTAATTGGCAATGAGACATGATATCAACTCTTAATATCATCAGAACTCTTTCTTACCATAAATGATTCCTCTAAATCATTTTATGCACTTCATGGACCATGGTTAACACCTAGCATAGCATGCCATGGCCACCCAATTAGTAATAAGGTTTACCTTAAATGAACCTATAATCATATGTTATCATGCACTAGAATCTCTCTATTACAAAATCCCAACTCAAGCTGGAGTCATGGTTTATGTCAAACTCCATTTGCTATGAATATTATGTTCTCTTTTAATTCCAGTTCTTGATTAAAATGATTTTTCTTATCAGAAACTCTTTTCTGAATAAATCTATCTGTCCTGGCCAGGAACTTGAAACATCAAGAACAATTAAATGAACATAGGATTTTATCTCTATTTACTTAGAGGAATAGATTCCATCTTGATCAATACCTACCTCCATATATAACTAGTAGGAGCCAACACATGCCCATATACCCATACATAGTACAAGTATGAAAGCGGTATCAATCTCAAACCACCTATATACAAGATAACTGAGCTATCTCAGGTGTAAAGATTATATGCACTTATATGATTTATGACAATACATTGACTAGAGTAAACTCCATGTGCTTGTCATAAGTGTCACTGGTTCGGCCTACTTATCATTTATAAGTGCCTATCATGTTTGTCAAATGGCATGAGGCTCACCATTCCATCTTATTTATATCTCATATAAATAACTTGGTAACAAACATGAATACAATCTTTCTGGATAAGTCATGTCCTTATTATGAAGTATCCTCGATTGTGAACCTATTTATGATACTTTGTACTAGAAATACTGTCACTCATATTTTTAACAACTTAAGAATATAATTTCTAACAAAATATCAATGGACCTTTTCTATTACACATAAATATATTATATAAACGAAAAAGTGGAAATGCCTTTTATTAATAAAATATGTACAAGATACATACTAAATGATATGCTCTAGGGCATACTATTAACAATCTTTCACTAGCACTAGAGCCATTCATTACAATATCTTAGACCTATCTTCTCAAGATGTTGGTTTTGCTGAGTCTGTGACATAGGCTTAGTGAATGGATCAGTTGGATTTTCAGCTGATGCTATTTTCTGCATGGCTACATCACTTCGTCCAACTATTTCTCTGATAATGTGTTAGCGCCTTTCTATGTGTTTGGATTTCTGGTGAGACCTTGGTTCCTTAGCCTGTATGACTGCTCCATTGTTGTCACAGTGTAGTGGAACTGCTGACTCAATGGAAGGAACTACTGTAAGTTCTATCATGAACTTCTTTATCCAAACAGCTTCCTTTGCAAAGATCTCGATGCAAAGAATATACTCAGCCTTTGTAGTGGAATCTGCAGTCGTGCTCTGTTTGGAACTCTTCCAACTGAATGCACCTCCATTGCAAATGAACACATATCCAGAGGTAGACTTTCTATCATTGATATCTGATTGGAAGTCAGAATTAGTATAACCATCTAATTGCAAGTCTCCACCTCCATAAATCAAGAATAAATCCTTAGTTCTTCTCAAGTACTTAAGGAAATTCTTGACAGCTATCCAGTATTCCAAACCTAGATTGGATTGATACCTGCTAGTCAAATTAACAGCATATGCGATATCCAGCCTAGTACACAACATTGCATACATTAAACTTCAAATAGCCGAAGCATATGGAATCCTGGCCATCTTATCTCTTTCTTTAGGTGTCTTTGGAGATATCTCTTTAGAAAGGTGGATACCATGTCTCATTGGTAACAATCCTCTCTTGGAATCAAGCATGTTAAACCTCTTTAACACCTTTTCCAAGTATAGACTTTGGATAAACCAATTATTCTTTTCGCTCTATCTCTATAGATGCGAATCCCAAGAATATAGGTTGCCTCCCCTAAGTCTTTCATGGAGAATGTATTTGACAACCATACCTTTATAGTTGTCAACATACCTATGTCATTACTCATCAACAGTATGTCATCCACATATAAGACAAGGAAAGTGATAGCACTATCACTAACCTTCTTATATACAAATGGCTCATCCTCATTTTTGATAAAACCAAAGGATTTAATGGCTTCATCAAAACGGATGTTCCAACTCCTCAAAGCTTGTTTCAACCCATAAATGGATCGCTTTAGCTTGCATACCTTGGAACCATCTTGGGATTCAAAACCCCTAGGTTGTTCCATGAAAATGTTTTCTTCAACGTATCCATTAAGAAAAGCTATTTTGACATCCATCTGCCAAATCTCATAATCATAGTATGCAGCTATTGCTAATAATATCCTAATTGATTTAAGCATGGCAACAGGCGAGAAAGTCTCCTCATAGTCGACTCCTTGCCTTTGGCGAAACCCTTTCGCTACTAGCCTTGCCTTATAGGTCTCTACCTTTCCATCAGAACCAATTTTCTTCTTAAAAACCCATTTGTTCCCTATAGGTACAATACCTTCAGGTGGGTTAACAAGATCCCAAACTTGATTCTTATACATGGAATCAATCTCGGATTTCATAGCATCAATCCATTTTAAAGAGTCTATATCTGATATAGCTTCTTCATAGGTAAGTGGATCATCTCCATGATCTATTTCTTCATGAGTTGACAACTCTTTTTCTTCTTCATGAAGGAAACCATATCTCACTGGTGGGTGAGATACCCTGGTTGTTCTACGAGGAATAGCTGTAGATGTTTCATCAACGGGTATAGGTTGACTAGATGGATCTATATCCATCTGATCTGTTGGTTGGTCAGAATTCTCCAATTCTAACTCTATTTGCCTTCCTTTGCCTCCTTTTTGAACAAACCGTTGTTCAAGAAATGTGGCATCTCTACTTATCACAACCTTTTGTGAAGTAGGCAAATAAAAATAAAATCCAAAACTATCTTTTGGATATCCAACAAATCGACCTTTTTCTCATCTGGTCTCCAATTTATCAGCGTTCAACTTTTTGATATAAGCTGGACAACCCCAAATCTTAACATGCTTAAGACTTGGTTTTCTTCCATGCCATATCTCATAAGGTGTGGAAGAAACTGATTTTGATGGAATCCTATTCAGAATATACAAAGCTGATTCTAATGCAAATCCCCAAAAGGAGATTGGCATATCAGTATAGCTCATCATACTACGTACCATATCCAATAGAGTACGATTTCTCCTTTCAGATACACCATTCAGCTGTGGCGTTCCTGGAGGAGTCAGCTGGGAAACAATGCCATACTCTCTCAAGTATTCATCAAATTCAATACTCAAATATTTCCATCACGATCTGATCAAAGAGCTATAATTCTCTTTCCTGTTTGATTTTCTACTTCAGATTTAAATTCTTTGAACTTTTCAAAGGATTTATGTTTGTATTTCATCAAATACAAATACCCAAATCTTGATTTATCATCAGTAAAGGTAATAAAATAATGAAAGCCCCCTCTAGCCATTTCTTTAAATGGACCACATACATCACTATGCATTAGCTCTAAAATATTTTCAACTCTTAGCCTTTGTCCAACAAAGGGTGATCTAGTCATTTTGCCTTGAAGGCAAGATTCACAAGTTGGAGTAGGCTCAGAGCCCAATGAGGATAGAATCTCCATTTTCTCTAATTTTGCAATCCTATCTTCTGCAACATGACATAACCTTAAGTGCCAAATATATTTTGAACTTGAGTTGGTTATCACCATGGCATTGCATTCATTTATATTGCTATACTCTGAGCAGTTCCTTTTCCAGTGCCCATCCTTCTGGCAGTAGAAACACTTTCCTTTGCCTTCATCAGCTTTAGTCCTCCTTTTTCTGTTTAGCTATTTTCTTAGAAGGACCAGGAATCTGAGGTTTCTTTTTCTTATTGCCCTTCTTCTTATTGGACTTTCCAGCAGAAGAAGACGCAATCAAAGCTACCTTTTTTCCTTTATTGCCCGACATATTCTTTTGGGCAATAACTAGCATGTTGAGTAAACTAGCTAAGATGCATTCCTGTTTAGTCATATGGAAATTTGTCACAAAATTCCCAAAAGACTCAGGAAGGGACTGAAGGATCAAATCCGTCTGTAGTTGGAAATCCATGTTGAAGTCAAGATGTTCCAACTGCTCAATCAGTCGAATCATCTTGTGGACATGATCCCTAACATTCTGTCCCTCAGACATCCTCATGCGGAGCAGCTGCCTAGATATCTCATACCTAGGATTCCTACTGTGCTCACCATACAACTCTTGTAGGGGAAGGAGGATCTCATTTGCACTCTGCATGTTTTCATGCTGCTTCTGTAACTCATTACTCATGGAAGCAAGCATGTAACACCTAGCTCTCATATTATGCTCCTTCCACTTGTCCAAAGTTTCATGTTCCTCTTGAGTGGCCTCTGGAGGTAAGGGACCAGGAACATTTGAATCTAGAACATATCCTATATGTTCAAGGTTCAGGACAAGTTTCAAATTTCTTAGCCAATCAAAGAGATTAGGTTCTGTCAACCTATTGCGATCAAGTATGCTTGCAAGGATATTGGATGGTGGTGGCTATTCTGTGCTCATTTTTATCAGAAAATTAATTGCAGAAAATAACCAGATTAATTAGTAAATGTATCATGTAATTAACCAAAATGATTATGGTCTTTTAATCAAATTGGTCCTCCCACTAACTTAGCGAATCTTACACTTCCAAAGTAGAAAACGGAAATCCTAGTTGGATGGATTTCTAGTGGGTGATTGAATTCTTATAATTCTATTGATTATCCTCAGGTACATCCGTTATTGGAATTATAATAAACTATAAGTGAGCAACTCCTTACCCATCACATCTCATGTAAGGTTCAATCCTTTACCTAACCCCTAATGCTCAAAATCTCAGGTACATCCATTATTGGCTTATCTTGCATTAGTTAAGTTGATCCCATTGAGCTAGTAATTATGCAAATAATTTTAATGTCCTCATGTACATCCAATATTGGCCACCAAACCATTTACATATTTACAACATCTCATGCTTAACAATTATTCTTAAGAAAATCTCTTAAATTAATTGCATCTTATGTAACTATTTAAAATTTCTTAAAATAATTGCCCCAATGGAGGGCCTACGTTATAATTACTTTAATTATAGCATTTCCAACTTAATCATTTTTTTTTTAGAAGATTTTATAGTCATTCTAATTACTATTAAGGTCTTACTTTGCACATTATCCAATTAGCATGCATCTATCATATAATTGCATACATTCCCATACATCTCATGCATTCATGGATAAGCAGTAAATATGGTATGATCATGGACTTTCTAAGGGATTCAATTCCGAGCCACCAAGAATTGAATTAGGGCATTCCTAGGTGCATTTCATTCATTCATTTTACAAGAGTTGCTGAAGGAGTACATAATCAACATTTGATCTTAAATTCCTCCCACTAGTCCCACCAATGCTCTTGACCTCCTTGAACTTCTTGCAATCCAATTACATAGTAATCCTTGGCATACCAAGGCGAATTTACAAGAACTTAAATAAATGAAATTACAACCCAAAAATTATTAAAAACTTAATAATACATTCCCAAAATAAATTAAAATAAATAAATTAATTTACAATCCTAAAGAAACACGAAAGAAATAAATCCAATCACATTGGTCTTTTATAGTCCATGATCATCCATCATGCATATCACTATTTAACAATTAAATAAAACATACATACTTAAATTAAATTGAATATCTCATATTCAACTTAAAAATCTAGATTTGAATATGATTCAAATAAATTTAAAAATTCAGATTTGAATCTCATTCAAACAAATTTAAAAATTCAGATTTGAATCACATTCAAACATTTTTTAAAAAATCAGATTTGAATCACATTCAAACATTTTTTAAAAAATCAGATCTGAATATTATTCAATGAACTTTAAAAAATCAGATTTAAATATGATTCAAACAACTTAAAAAATTTAGATTTGAATCACATTCAAACAACTTTTAAAATTCAGATTTGATTCACATTCAAACAATTTTTAAAATTCTGAATTGAATCATAATTTAATTGTGTAATTAAAACTACTAATTAAACACTTTAATTAGTCAAAGAATAAGCCTTAGATCATACAACAATTGCAGAATTAAAAGCCAAACCTTGAATCACCCATGGAAGCCAAACCATGCGCACAATTGATGGTGTTTTTCAAGCATGCTGCCACACCTCCATTGCAACCAGCAATGCATAAATCATCTCATGATATAAACACACAATTAATTATATAATCAACAATCAAAATGGCAAATATAGTGGCTATGATACCAATTGAAGGAACAGAAGCATGAAAAACACAAGTTTATACCATTGAATTCAAAAATTTTCACCTAGGGTCACATGCATCATGCAAGATTTATTTTTATCTATTTGATTTCAATGATAAACAATATATTAAAACTCTTTTAATATGTTTTTGGATCTATCTTTGCCATTTAAGATTTTAAAATTAATCAGATTAATTTTAGAACCCTAGATTAAATCAAGAACGATTACACGAACCTCTTGATGCACTGCAGCGTGTCTGCACCTTTGAGATTCGTCTTCAGGACACCAGATGTTGTCCCTCTAGCTTGTCCATAGCAAGAACACCTATGGCAGCCCTTGAATAGCTTCTAAAGCTTTTTCTATTAATTAGAAATTCAAGTTCTGGCTTTTAAGAGATTAAAGATGTAAACAAGACACTAGAAACAATTTCTAGTGTTCTTAATTCAAGAGATTGATGGCTAATCTCTTTGAATTGATGAGAGATGAAGAAGAATGGATGGAGAGCCTCAAAATGGCGTGACAAAGGAGGAGTGGCTGCTGGTTGCTTTTCTTTTTTTATAACAACACTTATATAGCTAGGTTAACACATTAAACCCTTGCCACATGTCACCCTTTGATTAGCTCTAGGGTTAAGTGACCCAATCACATTGTGCCAAGTGTCAAACCTATATTTAATCTTAATATTAATCATCTTACATGATTAAAAAGATTTGGTAAGCTTACTTGTAATCCCATGTGTCACCATCTCATAGTGCCACATGTCACACTGTGAAAATGACTAAAATGCCCCCGTGTCTTAATTTTGAGTTCTCAACCCAAAATAATTATTTCTCTTCTTCTAATCAATTTATATCAAATATAAATTAATTAATGAATCTCTATTAATTAATTTCTCATTAATTAAATTCATATTTAAACACTTTAAATATAAATTTAATTTATATTACACATCCAATAATCTAGATTTGGTTTCAAGTCATGCTAGGGACTTTGCAATCTAATTGCAAACCAAACCTATTTAATTAATCAATTAAACTAATTAATTAATTAATTAATTCATATTTAATTAGGTGATAACTTGTGTATGTCTGTGACTTACTAGGCTCATCACTAATTGGCAATGAGACATGATATCAACTCTTAATATCATCAGAACTGTTTCTTACCATAAATGATTTCTCTAAATCATTTTATGCAACTCATAGACCATGGTTAACACCTAGCATAGCATGCCATGGCCACCTAATTAGTAATAAGGTTTACCTTAAATGAACCTATAATCATATATTACCATGCACTATAATCTCTCTGTTACAAAATTCCAACTCAAGCTGGAGTCATGGTTTATGTCAAACTCCATTTGCTATGAATATTATGTTCTCTTTTAATTCCAGTTCTAGATTAAAAAGTTTTTTCTCATCAGAAACTCTTTTCTGAATAAATTTATCTGTCATGGCCAGGAACTTGAAACATCAAGAACAATTAAATGAACATAGGATTTTATCTCTATTTACTTAGAGGAACAGATTCAATCCTGATCAACACCTACCTCCATATATAACTAGTAGGAGCCAACACATGCCCATATACCCATACATTGTACAAGTATGGAAGCAGTATCAAACTCAAACCACCTATATACAAGATAACTATGCTATCTCAGGTCTAAAGATTATATGCACTGATATGATTTATGACAATACATTGACAAGAGTAAACTTCATGTGCTTGTCATAAGTGTCACTGGTTCGGCCTACTTATCATTTATAAGTGCCTATCCTGTTTGTCAAATGGCATGAGACTCACCATTCCATCTTATTTATATCTCATATAAACAACTTGGTAACAAACATGAATACAATCTTTCTGGATAAGTCATGTCCTTATTATGAAGTATCCTCGATTGTGAACCTATTTATGATACTTTGTACTAGACATACTGTCACTCATATTCTTAACATCTTAAAAATAGAATTTCTAACAAAATATCAATGGACCTTTTCTATTACACATAAATATATTATGTAAACAAAAAAGTGAAAATGCCTTTTATTAATAAAATATGTACAAGATGCATACTAAATGATATGCTCTAGGGCATACTATTAACAGAAGTTTGTTATAGAAGTTAGAGTGGTTCCTTTGATTGTGTCACTAATTCCTCTATACTATGACAATAATAGCACTATTATCCAAGCAAAAGAACCTAATCTCACTAGAAATCTAAACATATAAAAAGGCGCTATCATATTATCAGAGAAATAATTGGGAGAGGTGATGTAGCCATGCAGAAGATAGCTTCAGTTTAGAACCCAGCTGATCCATTCATCTAGGCGATAACACAAAACCAGTTAGATCGACATCTTAAAAAAGATGGGTCTAAGATTTTGTAATGATTGGCTCTGGTGCAAGTGGGAGATTTTTAGTAGTATGCCCTAGAGCATATCCTAAAATTATATTTTGTAAATATTTATGTTAGTAGTATGCCCTAAAGCAATGCCTTAGCATTGTATATTGTAAACATTTATTCCCATTTAACCATAATTATTATTTTCCCTTAACTTTGAATGGTTTGAATTTAATTGAAATAGTCCATTAATATCTTGTTAGATCGATGTTCTATTCCTAAGTTATTAAGAATATGAGTGACAGAATATTTTAGCATAAGTATTATAAATTCGGTTCACAATATAGGACACTTCATTGGGCATGGCTTATTTTGAAAAATTGTCACTTACATTTATTTCCATAGTTATTATGAGATACTAATAGGTTGGAATGGTGAATCGCATGCAATAAGACAAACATAGTAGGCACTTATAAGATAAGCAGGTCAAATCAGTGAAACAAGATGACTTGTACATGGAGTTTACTCTTGTCAATACAAAGTCATCTAGATCATAATAGTGCATATAATCCCTTGACTTGAGATAACACGGTTATCTTGTATATAGGTGGTTTGAGTTTGATACTGCTTTCATACTTGTACTATGTATGGGCATATAGGTGTAATGCCATCACTTTAGGTAGTCCATACATTCTTCTGTTTTGATGACTAACATTTGTTCGGACGATCAGGATGCCTGAAACTACACTTAAACTAGAGTGAGGAGGCATAAATTGATTGAATAAAGACCAAGCAAAATTAAGGAAAAATAAAAGAAATAAAGTGCAAGTAGGTTAAATGAGCCGGAGGTCACAGCGATGAATGACCCTAACGAGAAGCGACTTGAATGCAGTTGCCAACCCCAGACTCGTGGGGAAACCCTGTAAGATAAATATTTGGGACTAAACTGAAGGATTTATGAGGTTTAAATGACAATAAAAATGTCAAGAAAAATACAAAAAAATTTAGTCAATCGGTACAGACAATTATAATTCGATGAACACAACGAAGGACATTTTGGTCATTTCACCCTCAATGTTGAATTTTGACCTAAATGTCAATCAAGATGAGTGAGAATAAAACCTTAAAAATAAATTAAAATCATGAATTATATAATTGGAAAAGAAAAAGAAAGAAAAGAAAATTTAAATGTATTTATGATGTAAGCATGACATAAGGATGAGGCAATTAAAATTTTAACCAATTAAATTTAGACAAGCATATATATATAGAGACAAATGAAATTAATTAGCCAAAGCTTATCATCTTCTTCTTCCCTAACCTCTTGGCCGAACCATGCCCTTAAAAAGCTTCCACCATTTTTGATCTTGTAAGCTTGAATTTCCTCCTATTCTCACACTAAAATCTATAATTATCTTCACTAAAAATTCATCTTAAACCTTGAAAAAGCCTTAGGCAGCCAAGAAAGTGAAACGATTATTTGAAGTAATTGAAGTTTGGGAGTTGGGTGGAATTGAGAGATTGGGAGTGTTGTTTTCATGCAGGAATTTTGCACCTTGAGTCCAGTGTACTTTCATGGCTATAAGTAGAATTATGTTACTCCAATTGGCATAAAGACAATTGGAGATGAAACCTAGGACAATTTGCTACATTTTTCATGCAGAGACCCTGCCCAGAAACTGAATTTAATTTGGCCAAAAATTGGCTTGAATCTGGGTAAACACATGTTGGACCTGGAAAAATGACCATATGAACAGTAAATGTTCAAATGGCCATAACTTACTCTAAGAAGGTCAGAATGACCTGATTCTTAAACCATTGGAAAGGTTAGACATAGTAGCACATGTTTCATGAAGAACACTGAGTCCAATTATGCTTCTAACCTGACCAATTAGTTAGAAAATATCAAGTTAACAATTCTGACTAGAACCAAAATCTGCCTGAAATTCTGGAGCTTGACCTACCCGACCAGTTTTGGCAAAAATGCCATAACTTGGTCCACAAAACTGAAAATTCAGTGAAACCAAAGCCAAAATCCCTATAAGACTTAGAACTACAATTTTGGTGTTTTAACCAAAACCCAGAACCTAATGAAACTTGGCCAAATTGTTAGAACAATTCTACCACCCAAATCCTGAAATCGAACTAAATAGCCACTTGACCCCAGAATAGTATTTATACCATATCTCCCACTAAGAAACTCTAATTGAAATGAGCCAAACTGTTATGGAAACCTAAGAAATAGAACTCCAACTTTGATTTAGGAACTTTCCTCATTTGTTGAGTGTAAAGACCCTAAAAATGGGAATCAACGACATTGATCTGAACCTGAAATCCTGAATGTACAGGGTTCATGAGTCTAGGTTAGTTAACTAGCCATAACTCACCCTATATAACCTAAAACATTGTGGTTCTTAAACTTCAGTGACCCTAAGACATAGGGTAACAACTCATATGAAGGACATTAGGCCTAAAAATGACTGTAGCATGCCCAAATGACTAGATTAAGTGTGACTCCAAAATCTGCCTGGTTCTGGAACCATAAAGAGGCAATGAACTAGTTTTAGTAATTTGACCATAACTTGAGTTATAAAACTGCAAATAACATGATTTAAAAATGAAAAAAAAAAGATAAGACATAGAAGAACAACTTACATGAAGGAAGTGTGGCAAAAAAATGGCCACATCTTGACCAATTTACTAGGTGAAGTTAAGACACCAAATTCTGGACCTTGAGAAAGGTTCATAAAATGACTTGTCATATAATATGAAATTAACTAAAGTGATTTGCTAAACATAAAAGTGACATGAACATGCATGTGGGACTTATGTTTCCCATCACAAGTAACGTGAAAATGCTATGAAACACAAATAGTGCATAACATGAAATAATGAAACTATAAGTACTTAATGACACTAAAATTGCCTAAAGTATACCTAGACTTATGTATGTAGCTTGGATCGATTGGTATACCAATTAGGGACTACAGATTGTAGTACTACCCACATGAATAATCATTGATAGACAATATATATCTGTTATGATTGTTCTACAGGCTTTATGCCTGCCTGTTGGCCATTGTGCCTGATTTGATTTCTAGCTTTATGCCTGCCTGCTGGCCTTGTGCCTGACATGACAGATGTATACATATAGACATACAGATGTTTAACTAGTATACTCCCATGTATCCAGTCTTTATAGTCTGTTATAGGTTACTTGGGCACTGATATGAATTTAATAAGACTGAATATGAGATAAATGAGCATAAAAGTTCCTGATAATTATAATTGCTCCCAAAGTTCATTAAATGTGTAAATGACTCAAAATTTAAGAAACTATACATAGAATCAATATCTTTAAATATTTAGTCATTTTTATTTTAAATTATGCACCACTAAACAATTCCCTTAGTGCGTTGGTTTTACCATGCTTAGGTACTAGAGAGTACCAGCAGCAGCAGTAGTGCTCACATAGAGGTTGATCAGATCTGCTAGCAGGAGAGTCACCTCAGTAGTTTATTTATTTTTAGTAGGGCCCATGTATATTTAGTTTTGTACTTTTGCTCATTGTACATAAATAGGATGTAATTAAATTTTTAGATTGTAAATAAATTGTAAATTGTTGTATATGAATTTTATATGAATGAATGAAATATATTTTCTTGAAAATTTTATGAGCAATGATGTGATGAGAATTATGATGATATGATATGACTTAAGGAAATATGAAATGGATATAGACTGTTTTCATAGGTGAATAGTGGAACTCGCCATATGCTAATAAAATAGAGGAGACTCTGTCCGGGTCTTCACAAAAAATAAAATGTGATAAAAAAAATTCTACACATGGGATAATATAAATAAATGGACATTAAATTAATAATGTACATGACATGACAAGATAGGGTGCTCCTGCACCGAATGTGGTACACTTTGCTCGGCTATATTATAGACGGTTAAGGGGCATTATATTTTGTGGTATCAGAGCAAAGGTTTAGGTGGTCCTAGACCTAAATAGATAGAAAGAGATAGTGTGCATAACATGCATGGGCTTTTATTTAGGAGTCGAGGTGACACTAATGTAGATCTTTTCTCTTGTCTGTTTTATAGGATTGATGGAGTTTGATCCTTTAAAGCAAGGGTCTTTCAAACTTGAGGAGGAGGAGATTGGTAGTCATACACCTGCTCCTAGTTAAGAGTGAGACAGGAGAGAGGAGTCATCTCATGGTGCCATTGGCAAGGCACAGCTGTGACACCCCTTACTCGTTTACAGTGTAGCTGAGCAAGGTATATTACACTCAGTGCCAGAGCACCTTAACTTATTTTATTATCTTTCCTAGTATTCACATTTTGGTATATTGATTTTGGTTCAATTTATTAATCGGAGAAATTGATGGAGTTTCCCCTAAATTATTCACGATTTTGATGAATCTCACCTATTTAAAATCTCAATAATAATTTCAAATATATAAATTTTTCATAATTTCAATCATCATCTCATAATTTTGAATTAAGTATTTCATCTCCATTCTCATTCCGAACACATAAAATCATTTAATCACATTCATTCATGAACAATTCAAGAAGAAAATTTTTCAAATATTATTAATTTACATCATGTACAAAATTAATGTACAAATATATAATTTACATTACATGTTCAAAATTTTATTACAAAGTCCAAAAATAAAATACAAGACTAGTGGAGTCTACCTAAAATGTGCACTGTTGGATGAGGTGACATTAGACACCCAATGCAGATCAAAACTCTATCTCCCAGTCTAAGGTCTGCTAGGCTCTCTCTCCTGATCTCCAATACCTACGCATGGAAAAAAGCGACGCGCCAAGCATAAAGCTTAGTGGTGCCAATATAATATAAAAATAGACTAAATAATTAAAAACAAAGAAATTATGCTAGTAAATCACACATACTGAATTTTTGATAAGTATTTGTAATATCCTTAGTTTAGAGGTTTTTATGTTCATTATTTAGTTGTAAATTTTTAAGACTTATTTTAATTGCCCAAGTAACCTATACCAATTGACCGGACTGGATAAACGGGTAAACTAGCACAGGTACTAAGTACCACAGGCCATCACACCATCAGTCACAAAGTGTCTGCTAGGTGTGCAACAGAATGGCTAACAAGCCATTAAATCAGTCGAGCATAAAGCCGTGTATATCAAAGAATAGTAAAACGGCTAAAGGCCATAATATCACAAAGTGGCAATAAGAGCCATAAATTACAAAATGGCACGAAGCCATAGGTAGTACTATAGTCAAAACCCTATTGGCATGCCAACCTATCCAAACAAATCATACTAAGCATACAAGGGCATATTAGCAAAGTTAGGTTTTGGTTCTTTACATTTGATGTTATTGTGGTTACTATTCACATTACTATTCATGCAAATCTTTGACTATTTCATAATTAATAGGTATACAAATTCTAATTTCATAAGAGTACCACATTTTGGGTTATAAACTTGTTGGCATTAGTTGCCAATTTCAATTCTGTAACATCCTCCCGGTAGCAATTCCAAGATACCATCGTCTTGTTCGGTGACGATGTCGTCAGGACGCTAGAACTTCTGAAAAAAATATTTAAACTAAAGTGAGGAACCATAATTAACTCAAATATTAATAAGAAAAATATAGTAAAAATTTTAGAAATAAAATACAACCAAGTTAAATGAGCCGGTGCCCAAGCGATGGGTAACCAGAGGGAAGTTGCGGTTCTCGCAACGAGGAGCCCTAGACCCGGGGAAAAAATTATAAAATAATTTTTGGGACTCCAGAGAAGGGTCATTGAGGTTCCTATGGCATTAGAATGCCAAGAAAATACCTAGAAAAATTTTTCAATCGGTACAGACAATTTAAACCCGTTAAGCCAAACGGAGGGCATTTTGGTCATTTCGCCTTCAGAGGTGATTTTTGGCCGACTTGTCCAGTTAAGTAAATAATTAATATGACATAAAATATGAAGAAATATTGCTAAAAATTAAATTGAAATGTGGTAGAAAAGAAAAGCAAAGAAAAATCAAAATAATGCAAATAATGACATCACATGATGTCATTTATAAATTACCAACCAATCACAAGCTAATAAGCTTTCTTAAATACTTAAAAGAGACAAATTAAAGACCAAAGGAAAGGAAAAAAACGTGAGCAGCCAGCTTCATCCTCCCAACCAGCCGAAAATGTCTTTCTCTCCTCCATAAACATTTTCTTTCATCTCTCTTTCATTCCCATGAATTCTCACCATCAAAACCAAAATTGCCTTCATTAAAAATTGTCTACCTCTTTTGGGGAAGTGTTTGGTTACTAAGAAAAGTTAAGGAAATGAAGGATTGTGAAGGGACAAAAAGCTCATGCAAAGGTTAGTGCTTACTTATGCTAATATTCCTTTATTTCCATATTAAGGACTTGAATTTAGTATGAAATTGTAAGTTAAATGGACTAAATTCATGTGTATACATACCATGGATTTCAGCTGCCCTAAGGAAGGAATAGGATTGAGTGTTGATGATGGACTTAGAATGAATTAGAGCTTATGTTTAAAGTGTATAAACACATATATAATGAATGGAAGTGTGTAACTAAGGTGTATGGGTGAATTGCAATGAGAAATTAGGGTTTTAAGGGTGAAAATTGGACTTGGCATTTGAATTGAGTAATGGACATTTTAGTGGTCAATTAGTGACCATTTTAGGTATGTTGACCATGAATTGGACTGAAAAATAGGATTGCAAAGTGAAGATGTAGGCTGCCCTAGGACTGCAACAGAGGGACTAAAAATTCAGTCCAATTACACAGCCATAACATGGGCTGTGTTGGTCCAATTGGTGTTTGGCCAATTGGACATGAAACTAGGCTTATAATGACACATTTTTTCTGAAGAAACCATGCCCAAAAGACCAAAGCAAGAGGACCAAAACTTGGCCCCAATCCGGATCCCCTGCAACAGCACCTGCAGAAATGACCAAATGAACAGTAACTGTTCATTTGGCCATAACTCACTGTAGATTTGGTTAATTGACCTGAAAGTTTTACAGCAACAAGTTAAGACATAGACAAACAACTTTCATGAAGAAACCTACCCCAAATTATGACCAGAACCTAACCCAAATGGCAGTCACAGTTACTGTTCAAACCTGCAACTCTGCAGATTTTCATTTGAGCAGCAATGTTTTGAGGACTATAACTCTCTCTAGAAAACTCGGATTTAGGCGATTCTTGAACCGATGGAAACCTAAGGTATGGTAGAACATTTCATAAGAAGAAAGTTAGACCAAATTATGAACTTAACTTGATTAAATTACTGACCAAAGTTGGACCAAAAATCTGCCAGACCCAAAATCTCAGCATGAGCGATTGCGTGAGCGATAAACTTATTTTGGCCATAACTTGAGCTACAAAACTCCAAATGGAGTGATTCAAAAAAAGAAATTCAACTAGAAAAAATAAGGAACATTTTTTATGAAGGACGTTTTGTCAAATTCCAACAGTAAGTCGACCAATGAAACAGTGCAACTTCGGAGCACCAAAACCGAAAATTGGTAATTTTGCCAAAATGACCTAAGCTTTGAGAAAGTGACCAAAACCAACAAGTTCTAAATGAAAAATGTAGTATGTTTGAAGTGCCAAAGTCAATGTACATATTTTCTATGCAAAAGTCAATATTTTAGTTGACTAATGAAGTGAATAGTGACATGAAAACTTGAAATAAGCTTGGAAATGGATTTGGTAATTGATTCCAACAAGTTTTAAATGCAAAATGTGGTACATCGGGAGTGTTAAAACCAATGTACCTATTGTCTATGCAAAAGTCAACATTTTTGTTGACCAATGAGGTGAATAGTGACACCAAAACTTGAAATTCAAAATTTGAAATTAGAAATGCATCTAGGGGACTTTAAATTGCAATTGGCAATTAATACTAGTAAATGTAAAACTCAAAATGTGGGATCTTGGTGTAATTAGAATTAATATATCCATTAAGTATAAAAAGGTCAACATTTTGGTTGACTAGTAAGGTGAATAGTAATCAAAATGATTAGTAAATTAAGATGAAGACCTAGAACCAATTCTAAGCTTAAATGCTTAGAATTGTATGACAAATATGGACTATGCATCCTAGTCAAAATTGTTAAAAGGAAATTTAAGCCATAAATTTGAAATCCATGAAATATTCATGGATTACTTGAAACATGAAAGATAAGTCACCTAATTGATGTGATGAATATGAAGAACATAATGAATGGACGAATAAACCGTATTAATGTATGAATGAGACATTAGTTCTCATTATTGTAAAGAGGAGAAGTATTTTGAGTAAAATGGTATAAAAGGATAATTGATGTGAATTGTGATCATATAAATGATCAAATGAATGTATGAATTATGATTGAAATTTATCATGAAATAATGAAGTCATAAAGCACAATATATTAATATTTCAAAGTATCAAATGCCCTAGTATACCTAACAAGATTGGTTTGGATAGTTTGGCATGCCAATAGGGTATTGTTTAAGCAGTACTGCGAAAGGAAAGGCTTTATGCCTGTATTCATGGCTTTATGCCCGTATCCATGGCTTTTATGCCCGTATTCATGGCTTTTATGCCGATTATGTGATATCATGGCTCTTTAGCCATACTGACTGCATACGTGGTTGACGTTCTGCGTCCCATGGTATGACGCCCGAGGCAATCGCGGTGTCCAAAGGCCAACGACCCATTATCGATCCACTGCCTAGTATAGGTTACTTGGGCATCAATTAAAGTATTATTCAATTTAGGCAGCTAAGTTAAGTTAAGTATAATGAAAATCCAAAGACAATTAAATTAAGTATTGAATGAATAAGCAAAAGAGATTAGCAAAAGAAACATAACAAAAATATAAATTGCGTAACTGCATGCACTTGAAATACAATACAGATAGAATAAATTATATACCTGCTAGTATTACTGAAAAGTTATAAACTAAGCACTTCCAAAGAGGAACAAACTAGTATATAAGATCGTTGATACTAGAAATACCATACCAAATTAAATTGATTCTTGAGTATCTGAATTATCATTTATTTCTTTCTTTACTTGTATATATTATTTCAGTTATATTATTGCACCACTAAGCGAAATGCTTAGCGCGATGGAATTGCTTCCTCGCAGTATCAAGGTAAAACCAAAGATCGTTGATCGAGATTTTTGGAGCCCAGATCTGCAGAAGTGTCAGAAGAGTTCAAGATTGTCACCTCCTCAGCAATGCATGTAGATAGGGCTCATTTTATACATGTTATGTATATTGTTCATTCCTAGCACATTGTAAATTATTTGTATATCTTGTACAAAATAAACTCATGTAATTAACCTATGAATTATGGAAGCTATTCAAAGTAAGTATTTTAGTATGTGAATTGAATTTGAGTTATAATGAGATTATACTTGTGAATATTGAGATATTGAAAATCTAATGAGATTTCTGAGAAATCTGGATACTGCATTGAGATACATTATGTTTAAAAATTTTTGAGACTATTAAGTTTGAGAAATTGAGTATATATTGAAATTGTCTTTGGCAGTTCGTAAGAATCATAGTCCAAATTACAGCCGACACTTTGTCAGATTATCGTTAAAATTTTTGAAATTTCCAACTTAGTTAGATTTTGATAAAAGTAAAAATAGCCTAAATCTTCAATAAAGTTTTTGAATAAATAAATCAAGGACTGTAATGAAATCAGATAAAATAGAGTGCTCCGGCACACTGAGTGGCATAACTTGCTCGGCTACACTGTAGTCGGGTAAGGGGTATCACAAATTCAAAGCTTCCTAGAAGTAATTTCAAAATTTTGGATTTTGTCATCTATATTTACTGTTCCATTGGACCAATCTACAGTGGGATTTTGGCTAAACTTTCACTGTCAAAGTTATTTCCTAATGTCTCTACTTTAATTCTCTTTTCGAATCACTCCATTTGGAGTATTTTAGCTCAAGTTATGGCATTTTTACCATATGCTTGGTTCATGTCCAGAATTTCTAGGCAAACTTTGGTTCTGGCAGTTTTGATAAGCTAACTTTGGTTAGTAATTTGATTAGGTTATGGTCAAAATTTGGGTTTCTGTTCTTCATGACAATTGTTCTACTATGTCTAAGCTTTCCATGTGTTCAAGAATGAGGTCATTTAGACCTCTCTACACAAAGTTATGGCTATTTGAACAATCATTGCTCATATGGTCATTTTTCCAGGTCTAGAAATTGGTTACTCGGATTCAAGTCAATTTTAGGTCACTTTGTGTTGGTTTAGTGAGCAGGGTTTCTTCATGAAAAATGTGACATTATGTCCCTAGTTTCACCTCCGATTGACCCCACACCAATTGAAGCTACACAATTCAATTTATGGCTACCCAAACCCACTGGACTTAAGGTCTAGAATTTCCAGCATAAAGGGCAGCACACCTAATTCACAATCCATGCCACAACCAATTCCATTTTAAGGTCAAACCATGTCAAATGGTCACTAATTGACCTTAAGAACACCAATTCATCTAAAATTTGGCAAAACCCTTATTTTTTCTCAAACCCTAATTCCCAAAGTCTCAATCTCATACCCCACATAGAAATTAAAGTTATAATCTATGTGTACTTATCAAGCTCATCACTAATCACCTTTAATTTAATTGAAAATCATCATAACCCTAACCTACCTATGGCTGCCGAAATTCAAGAGTGGTCTAACATGCATATTTTTGTTTCTTTTCTAACAATTTCTAACTCAATAAAGGTTCTAAAAAGAAATATAGAGAGAGAGGGAGATGAGAATTGGCACTAACCTCTTGTAGCAAGTTCCCAAGGTTTCTAAATCTCCACTTTCTCTTTAACTCTTAGCAGCCAAACAGCTTAGCAAGGTTAGAAAACAAGCTTTAATGAAGCTAACTATGGGTTTTATAGTAGAAAGTCAAGGATTTACAAGGTTGATGAAGGAGAAATAATGGAAGAAAGGGAGTATGGGTTTCGGCCAAAACAAGGGAAATGAGGAAGAATACCATTTTATTCCTTTTAATGAATTTTTGCCTTTTATTTTATGTGTTGTCAAGTTTTACTTGGGTGGTGATTTTTAATTACATCATTATGACATGTGCATGATGTCAAAATTCTAATTAAATTTCATTTATTTGTATTTTTCTTTTTTCTTTCTTTTACTCATTTTTAATTAAATTTTCATCAATATTTATTCATATTTTATGACATAAACCTCACTTACTTAAATGGACATATTGGTCAAAAATCATCTCTGAAGGTGAAATGACCAAAATGCCTTTTGTTTTGTTTAATGAACTAAAATTATCTGTACCGATTTACATAATTTTTCTTATATTTTCTTGGCATTCTATTGTCATTTAAACCTCAATAATCCTTCACTTAAATCTCAAATAATTATTTCACAGGGTTTCCCACGAGTCTAGGGTTGCTAACTGTCTTCACAGTCGCTTTCCGTTAGGTTACCCATCCCCGTTACTCCGGCTCATTTAACCTCTTGCATTCCATCTTCTAAAATTTCTTCTTAATTTTTCTTATCATTATTTAAGTTATTTATGACTCCTCACTCTAGTTGAAATATAGTTCTAGACATTCTGGCTGTCCGTACAAACGTTAGTTACTGGAACAGTAGAATGTACTGACTACCTAAAGTGAGGGTGTTACCACAGCAGGCGTTCTTAGAGAAGATGACTCAAATGCTCTGCCATATTACCAAAGCCATCCCACAGCCACAGCCACAACCTGTACAAAGGTCCCCACTAAAGAAGTTGCAAAAGTATGGGGCAGTTGACTTTAAGGGCAAGAAGGAAGTTGACCTAGCCGCTGTTGAGCATTGGCTGGAGAGGCCAGAGAGGGTACTGCAATAGTTACACTGCATACCAGAGCAGCATTTGGAGTGCGCTCTGTTACTCCTACAGGAGGACGCCTACCAGTGGTGGGTTACGGTGTCCAGAGTGATACAGCCAATAGTGCTTGCCTGGGACTTCTTCTTGGCTGAGTTCAAGAAGAAGTATATTAATCATGTGTACTTAGAGCCCAAAAGGAGAGAGTTCTTAACCTTGAGATAGAGGTAACTCACGGTCTCTGAGTACGAGAGGGAGTTTGTGAGGTTAAGCAGATATGCTTGGGAGATGATGCCTACAGAGGTAGACCGGTGCCGTAGCTTTGAGGATGGGCTAAACGATAACATCAGACTTCTGGTGACAGCACATCGACTTACCAACTTCTCAGTTAGTGGCTGCAACTCTCAATGTGGAAAGAGTACGAGGTGATGATTCCTTGACACCTTAAAATTTTGAACCTCACTAATTTGTCAACTTCATCTTGGAACTCCTCACAGTCTATCAGTACATGATCCAAGGCACCCCCATGATAAGGACACCCTACTCCTAGTTGCTCTCTCTCAGTCTCCATGGTTCTAGGGCTTAGATACCCCTCTTTTTTAGCAAGTTCAAAAATTTCATTATAAAAGGGTTGCATCAGTTCAATTTCTGGCTCCAAACCATCCTCCTTGGTCTTCACCATATTCACATTACCTCCTTTCCCATCGGCCCGTCCCTTTTGATTTAAGAGGAAAGTTTAACCCAAGCTGGGATGGTCCATACATAGTCCAAAAGATCTTGCCACAATAAGAATATCAAACTTGGATGGGAATGAATTTCAAGAACCAGTCAATTTAGACAGGCTCAAATGGTACTTTGTGTGAGATAGGCCTGTTTGGCTGAAAACATGCAAAAAGCGATCTAGGCAAAAGTAAGGGTCAAATGAGAAAAAAGAAGAAAAGAAAAAAAAATGCTAGATTGAAAATCTTCAAAAGATGGTTTAGGCAAAAGGAGAGATGAGAGAAGATCTGGATGGAAAACTTGAAAAGGCTATTTAGCAAGTTATAAAGTTTATTTCTAGCCATTCAACAAGTTATAAAGTTTATTTCTAACTTTGGAAGGTTGAAAATTTGGTAAAACTAAATGTAAGAAGGAGTAATGGCGTACCTGAATAAATAAAGAAGCTTTTATTGCATTAACCAGAAATAGGTTTTATTTAATTATGATTATAAACGTCTATGTTTTGAGAGATACATCAAAAGATTAAGTAATTAAAATATATTATTTTAATTTAAACTATTGTCTTGTGAGCATGATAGAATAGGTGCTTGATATGAATGCCCTAGTGATTGTCTAATTTCAAAAAAAAAAATTAGAGAAAAAGAACAAGAAAAAGAAAAGAAAAAAAGAGAGCTCACTAAGTGGAAAACCTAAAAGGGCTGCTTAGGCAAAAGTTAGAGCAAGCTCGCTGAAATGAAAACTCGAAAGAGCATTTTAGGCAAAAGTTAGGGCACAAAGAATTGAGTTCATGGAAGAGAAAGGAGTCAAGGCATAATAAGATTTTGAAATATTTATAGAATAACGAAGCATGGGGTAGAGAAGAAAAAGAAAAATCAAAGGAAAATTGTATTGTGGCCTTAAGGAAATCTTTTTAGTGAACAATTTTCCTCGAAAATTTTGAGGCTAAAAGAAAGGTTTTGCACAAGAGGACCCCCAGATCTCTAGTAAAATTTGCTTCCCATGATAGAAAGCAACATACAGGAAGCACAAAAATCATAGAGAGAGTTTTGAGGCCCAGTCATCCTCATTTTTTCAAATCATAAATTAGATGTTTTTGGTAAGTCCTTAGATGTTGTTTAAGTCACACAACATAATTGTCTAAGGTGTAGAAGAACATGCATCAACATGTCATCGGTAGGTGTGTAAGGCATAGAAGAACATGCATTACCATAGTTTCAAGTGTCAAACTATAAGAGGGTCTAATTCTTCCTCAGGATAGCAAGGGGAATACGTAGGTAGTTTAGGACTGCGATCCTAAATACGAACCCACAACATTTCATGGCAGATATTTTTTAGTAAGTCCTTAGATGTTGTTTAGAGCATATGGCATAGTTGTGTAAGGTGTAGAAGAACACACATCAACATGTCACCTGTAGGTGTGTAAGGCATAGAATAACATGTATCACTAGAGTTTTAAGTGTCAAACTATGAGTGGGTCTGATTCTTCCTCAGGATAGCAAGGAGGATACGTAGGTAGTTTAGGACTGTAGCTAGTTTCCTAAATACAAATCCACAATATTTCAAATCACACAGTTGCCATTGTCATGAGGCCGTAGCTAATCTCATGACACAGAGTATATCGACAAAGCAAGATACACTCAATTTTTACATGACATAGCTATCAAGGTTATGAAACTGTAGCTAGTCTCATAACATAGAGTATGTCAACCGAGTAAGATGTACTCTACCCTTATAGCCAATGTTTCATAGTTATTAGAAGATTGTAATGGTTCGGCCCACTTTCTAGTATTGTCCGCTTTGGCCCAGCCCATACTAGGCCTCACAGATTTGTTCCTTGGGCTTTTACACCCAAAAGTGCGCTAACCAGTATTCCAAGACCATCCAATCTAAGTCCAAGATCTCTTCCGCGCTTTGCCGATATGGGATTAGCCTAAGAGACCTTTCTCCCCCCCCCCCCATTTTGGGACTCAGCGTCCTCGCTGAGGTTTGCCCTACCATCGCTCAAGAGGCCACGCGGAGTACTCTGATGCCAATTGTAATAGCCCGGCCCACTGGCTAGTATTATCCGCTTTGGCCCAGCCCATACTAGGCCTCACGGATTTGTCCCTTGGGCTTTTACACCTAAAAGTGCACTAACCAGTGTTTCAAGACCACCCAATTTAGGTCCCGTGTAAGACCCTCACTTTAGCTAGTCCGTGCATTCGAATGTTCCGATGGCCAATGTCTGATCGGATAGCTAAAATGTCTGGAACTATATTTAGACTAGAGTAAGGAATCATAAATAATTGAAATAATGGTAAGAAAAATTAAGGAAACATTTTAGCAATGAAATACAATGAAGTTAAATAAGCCGGTGCCCCGGCGATGGGTGATCCAACTAGAAGCGATTATAAAGACAGTTGTCGACTCTATACCCATAGGAGAATCCTATGAAACAATTTTTGGAACTCCAGAGAAGAGTCATTGAGGTTTTGATGGCATTAGAATGGCAAGAAAATGCTTAGAAAAATTTGTAGATCAGTACAGACAATTTTAGTCCGTTAAGCAAAACGAAGGGCATTTTGCTCATTTCACCTTCAGAGACAATTTTTGACCAACTTGTCCAATTAAGTAAATAAATTATATGAAATAAAATATGAATAAATATGAAACACCCCTCACCAGTCTACAGTGCAGCCGAGCAAGACGTGCTACACAGCGTCAATTTAATTTGGTATGGTATTTCTAGTATCAACGATTTATATACTAGTTTGTTCTTCTTAGGAAGTGCTTAGTTTATAACTTTTTAGTAATATTACCCAGTATACAAATTATTCTAACTGTATTGTATTTTAAGTCTCTACGGTTCTACAATTTATATTTTTATTATGTTTCTTTTGCTAATTTCTTTTACTCATTCATTCAATACTTAATTTAATTGTACTGAAATTTCATTATACTTAACTTAACTTAGCTTCCTGAATTGAATAATGTTTTAAATGACTGCCCATATAGCCTATACATCGACTGCATCGATAAACGGATATACTAGCACTAGGTACCTAGTACCTCGCCGTCACACCATCGGTCACAAAGTATCTCCCGTGTAAGCAAAGGTGGCTAAAAAGCCATATAATCAATCAGGCATTAAGCCGAGTATAATAATACAAACTGTATAGCCATAGGCTATTAAAATCATAGTATGGCATAATAAGCCATAAAACATAGTATGACGTATAGTCATTTACAGAACAGCAGTCAAAATCCTATTGGCATGCCAACCTATCCAAACTAGTCAACTAGGCAAATTAGGGCATATTACAATGTTACATAGTTAATTCTTTATTCATAGGGTTTATACATCTTTATGCCTTTCACTAGTCAATAAAATTATTGACCTTTTTATGCATCATGGATAGGTTGATTCTAGCATCAACATGTCACAATTTACAATTCAATATGTTGTCAATATAATGCAATTTACCATTTTCACAAGTTGGCATTCATTGCCAAATCACTTTAAGCATCACTTTATGTAATTACCAATTTTCAATTTTGGTGTGCTAGATTGGTCTAGCTTAAAGTCCTATTTCCCTTGGTTTTTAGCTTCTGGTCAAACAAGCAAAATTGTAGCTCTATGTCTTATTGCACGTGAGGCAAAATTTCAGGTCATTTCGAGTTGTATAGACCAAGTTATGGTCAATCTACTAAAGCTGGACAGATTGCACCTTTACTTCAAAATTTGGTCAATTTCTCAATTTTTGTGTGCTAGATTTGTCTAGCTTAAAGTCTTATTTCTCTTGGTTTTTAGCTTTTGGTCAAAGAAGCAAAATTGTAGCTCTATGTCTTATTGCACGCGGGGCAAAATTTCAGGTTATTCTGAGTTGTATAGACTAAGATATTGTCAATTTACTAAAGTTGGACAGATTGCACCTTTAGTGCAAAATTTGGTCAGTTTCTCAATTTTTGTTTGGTAGATTTGTCTAGCTTAAAGTCCTATTTCTCTTGGTACTATTCCCTTCAATTCATTTCATTAGTCAACCTATAATGTTGACCCTTGATGCACTCTATGTGAGTCAATTCTAATGTTATCAATATGTCACATTTTATAGCCCTTTAGTGTTGGTATATGTTACCAATTTCATTTCCAAGTGTATTGCATTTTATTACAATTTACCGGATTTCGGTCTACTATTTTGACCTAGCCGGACGACCCAGTTCCAAACTACAAACTTGTAGGTCTATGTCTTATGGAACGCGGGACAAAATTTCAGGTCATTTTGAGTTATGTAGACCAAGTTATGGTCATTTTACTATTGCTGGTCAAAATGTATCAAAATTGGTCACTTTATGTCATTTTAGGTCATTTTAGGTTCGGCCAGTTTTTGGACCCAAACTTGTGCAAGCTTTTTGACTTGCTTATGGTCATTTCCGGGCTTAGGTATCTTCATAAGACTTGTAGATATAGGTCTTAGCTATTCATGGTCAAAATTTCAGGTCAATTGGACCTGTTGTGAGTGAGTTATGGCCTAAAAACTAACTGCTGCCCAAATGGTCAGTTTTCAGGCCTTAAATGCACTAATCCGGATTTGGTCACTTTTTAAGGTCAGTCTCTAGGCAGAATTTTGGCAACCTTTCTACACGAAAGTTGGCTTATTTGGTGTCTAGTTTCACCCCCCATTGGCCTCATACCAATTGGGTTCACAGTTTGGCACTTATGGCCTAATTTAGGTGCTGCCTTCAATACACAACCTGCACAAAGTTCATACACTCCCAATTTAATGTTCCTTCTCCACCTCATTACTACAATATTCAATCAACAACACTTCCATGCATCTATTGTACACAATTCTAGCAACAATTCTAGGCAGAATGTTCAAGTGCTCACACAATTCATCATTAAGTTCAACATTCACTTCCACCAAAATTCAACATGCTTCAATGTCAATATTACACATACACTTCAACATATTCATACTTCAATGTCACTTATACTTGCTGCCCAAAATTTAATATTAGCATATACCATTAATAATCACATGTTCACACACAAATTCATGCTATTAGGGGCTGCCAAACATAGCTGTTTGCTCAAGGCATCAAGGTTCCATTTCACACCCTTAATTTTAACACTACATGCACATAATTAAATACAAACTTACTACAACTTTCATTTGAATTAATCAACCTTCATTTTCATTCATTAGAAGTAAAAATAACTCAAGGTCAATAAGGGTTCATGGCTGCGCAAAACGAAGCAACAACATAAATCTCCAATAATTGTTTAAACCATAATTTGAATTTCTCAAATTCAATCAATTCAAGTCCTATCACTTCCCATACATATACCCATATCAAACATCATCTTTAAACTCATCTACATCATTTAAACACATCAAAATCCCATGAATGTCTTGGCTACCGAAATGAAGGGCTCACCAAATATACATTAATTTACTCAATTTCTTCACAAATCAATCACCCAAAGCTCAAAACAAGATCTAATGAAAGAAAATGGGGAGATTAAGCACTAACCTCAACTTGGGCTTGATTAAACTTCACGAAAACTCCTTTTTCTTGCTTCCTACATGTTGCCCATGATGTGTAGACCAAGTTTAATGAAAATACTTGCATGGAATCATGGCTTGATCAATGGTGCATCAAGGCTTGTATATGGGGTGGCCATGGATGAAGCTTGGAGAAATTTCAATTCGGCAAAGAAGAATAATGAGGAAGAAGATGAATAGTGGAAAAATCTGTCCTAGTGGTCCTTATATACTCTAATAATGCCCCACTAATCACAATTAAAAATTACATTAATTCATGATTTCTTTTAATTGCAATTATGCCCTCCAATTCCCTTAAATTACATGTTATCTTGAATTTCATTTTTCATGGGATTTTTAAAATATAATACCACTTATTTTTCATGGACATTTAAGTCAAAAGTCAACTCTAGGTGTCAATTGACCAAAATGCCCCTCTTCGGATCAAGTTTGAACTTTTTTGGTAACACCGATTTACTCCTTGTACCGCCGATTTCTTTAATTTTTATTTTTTTCATTTATACTAACTTTCTAATTTTTCTTTGACATTTTCAATGTCAATTACACCTCAGTAAACCTTTGATTATGTCTCGAAAATATTTCTCAGGGTTTCCCCGCGTCCAGGGTTAGTCAACGATCCTCGCCGTAACTTCTCGGTGCAGTCACCCATCGCTACGGGTTTGGCTCGTTTAATTATTCACATTTTCTCTCTTTCATTTTTGTTTGATTTTTCTTGTATTTACTTTTTATTTATTTCATCATTATATATCTGTTCACTATCACTGAAGTGTAGTTCCAGACATCCTGACTTGCCTGGACTGTTATTTGGCCACTAGAGCAACAGAACGTACAGAACACGTACAGTGGGGATATTACAACTCTTCCCCTCTAAATAAAAATTTCGTCCTCGAAATTTACCTGATGTGAAGAGATGAGGGAACTGTTGTCTCATTGTTTCCTCGCTCTCCCATGTTGCCTCTTCCGTGTTGTGGTGTCTCCATAGGATTTTCACTAGTGGAATTGTCTTATTTCTGAGCTCTTTTGCCTCTCGTGCCAAGATTTTAATTGGTTCTTCTTCATATGTCAGGTCAGGTTGTACCACAATTTCTTGTGCTGAGATGACATGTGAAGGATCTGATCTGTATCTTCTGAGCATCGAGACATGGAACACATTATGTATCTTGTCTAACTCAGGTGGTAAGGCTAATCTGTAGGCTACTAGTCCCACACGTTCAATAACTTCATATGGGCCAATAAACCTATGGCTTAATTTTCCCTTTTTTATGAATCTCAACACTTTCTTCCACGGTGATACTCTGAGAAATACTTTCTCACCAACTTCATACTCAATGTCCTTTCTTTTCAAGTCAGCATAAGATTTCTCTCGGTCTGAGGCAACTTTCAAATTGGCCTTTATCAGTTTCACCTTTTCCTCTGTCTGTTTTATCAGGTTTGGCCCCACTAGCTTATCTTCACCCAATTCAGTCCAACATACAGGTGTTCTGCATTTTCTCCCATACACTGCTTCATAGGGTGCCATTTGTATGCTAGCTTGATAGCTATTATTGTATGCAAATTATGCCAGTGGAAGGTATCTATCCCAACTTCCCTCAAACTCAATAACACAACTTCTCAGCATATCCTTGAGGACCTATCACCTATGTTCGGTTATTATTATCATTATCAGTTCAATTATTATTTACAATAACTCAATGAGTTTCAAAATTTACCTAGATTATTCTTTCTAACTATCCGTCCGTCTGAGGATGAAAAGCCGTACTAAAATGGAGTTGTGTGCTCAAGGATTCTTGTAATTTCTTCCAAAATCTAGATGTACACTTCGGGTCTCTGTCAGATATAATGGAAAGTGGGATTCCATGTAGTCTAACTATCTCACTGATGTACAATTCTGCTAGCTTTTCCAGTGAGTAGTCAGTTCTAACTGGCAGAAAATGTGTTGATTTGGTCAACCTATCCACAATCACCCATACTGCATCATGCTTCTTCTGAGTGAGAGGTAGACCACTGACAAAGTCCATAGTGACTTGGTCCCATTTCCTTTCAGGTATGTTTATGGGCTGTAACAAACCTGATGGAACTTGATGTTCTGCTTTGACTTGCTGACATGTCAAGCATCTAGTTACATAGTCAACTATGTCCTTCTTCATACCTGGCCACCAGTATCGGAGTTTCAGGTCATGGAACATTTTTGTGCTTCCTGGGTGCATAGCATACACACTGTTATGTGCTTCTTTTAGAATACTGGTTTTCAACTCTTTATCATCTGGTACACATACTCTATCTTTATAGTACAGGCACCCATTTTCTTTCACTTCATATTTAGTTTCCTTCCCCTCAGTGATTTTTCCCATAACAGCTATTAATTTCCCATATGTCTTTTACCCATCCTGTATCTGTTGTAACAGATTTGGCTTCACTTGCAACTCAGCCAAAATAACTCCATCAATGGAAGGTATCTATTCTTGTTTCCGGAGAGAGCATTAATACAATTTCTAAATGTATTCTCAAATACCTACATCATTCCTTTCTGTCAAAAATATTAAAATACTGATAATACTCCATATCAATGTCCAGATATCTTCATCCTCAAGGTGTTCTTTCTAATTTATAGCCATACTAGATTCTCTAAGCTCATAGCAATTTTTGTGGTAATGGTAGTCCACATTACTGTAACTGAGTCTCTGACTCTAGCTACCTTAGAAGTGTAGTCTTTCGATAGGCTAGTTCTAAAGTTTTAAATTTCTGACTAGAATTTTTTTTTTAACATTTATTTCCCGTAATAGTACTCTATTCGGGCGTAACTATATCGAATTATAGATTACTTACAAATATTCTTAGTTTATTGTACCATGAGGAAGCACGTAGCTCTACACAATAATCCCATGTCAGTACTGTAATCTGCAGCTTACAATACAAACATCGAGAACATTACATAGTCACTACGTTATAACCTCATGATCTAGGTTTTCTACTTCTTTTTCTAATGCCCTCTGCAACTCTGAGTCAATATCTTAACTTTGAATAATCAAAAGTAAACATATCTGCATAGTGTCACCTCGACTCTTATGATTGCAATGCATGTATGCACACTAGTTATTTCTACTTATCTTTGCCTAGGAACGCCTAAACCGTGCTCTGACACTACTAAATGTAACACCCCTCACCCGTCTACAGTGTAGCCGAGCAAGACATGCTACACGGCGTGCCGAAGCACCTAATCTTATCTGATTTAATTATAGTTCTAGATTTACTTGTTCAAAAACTTTATCTGAGGTTTAGGCTATTTTTACTTTTATCAAAATCTAACTAATTCGAAAAATTCAAAAATTTCAATGATAATCCAGCAGAGTACTGGCAGTATTTTCGACTAACAGTTCTTCTGAACCTGCCAAAAACAATTTCAATATATACTCAAATTCACAACTCAGAATCAGTCTCAAAATTTTTCATACTCAATCTCAATCAGAATCATCATGATCAGATACTTAACTCATATATCAAAATTCTTACATTTTATTATTTTGCATAATTTGCCAACTAATTACATAAATTTGTCAAGTACAGGATGTACAAATAATTTACTCAAGAATCAATTTAATTTGGTATGGTATTTCTAGTATCAACGATCTTATATACTAGTTTGTTCTCCTTTGGAAGTGCTTAGTTTATAACTTTTTAGTAATATTACCCAGTATACAAATTATTCTAATTGTATTGTATTTTAAGTCTCTATGATTCTACAATTTATATTTTTATTATGTTTCTTTTGCTAATTTCTTTTACTCATTCATTCAATACTTAATTTAATTGTACTGAAATTTCATTATACTTAACTTAACTTAGCTTCCTGAATTGAATAATGTTTTAAATGACTGCCCATATAGCCTATACAACGACGGCATGGATGAATGGATATACTAGCCTTTGGGTACCTAGTACCTCGGGCGTCACACCATCTATCACAAAGTATCTCGATTATTGCAAGCGATTGTGGCTAAAAAGCCATATAATCAATCAAGCATTAAGCCGAGTATAATAATACAAACTGTATAGCCATAGGCTATTAAAATCATAGTATGGCATAATAAGCCATAAAACACAGTATAACGTAAAGTCATTTACAGAACAGCTGTCAGAATCCTATTGGCATGCCAACCTATCCAAACTAGTCAACTAGGCAAATTAGGGCATATTACAATGTTACATATTTAATTCTTTATTCATAGGGTTTATACATCTTTATGCCTTTCACTAGTCAATAAAATTATTGACCTTTTTATGCATCATGGATAGGTTGATTCTAGCATCAACATGTCACAATTTACAATTCAATATGTTGTCAATATAATGCAATTTACCCTTTTCACAAGTTGGCATTCATTGCCAAATCACTTTAAGCATCATTTTATGTAATCACCAATTTTCAATTTTAGTGTGCTAGATTGGTCTAGCTTAAAGTCCTATTTCCCTTGGTTTTTAGCTTCTGGTCAAACAAGCAAAATTGTAGCTCTATGTCTTATTGCATGCAGGGCAAAATTTCAGGTCATTTCGAGTTGTATAGACCAAGTTATGGTCAATCTACTAAAGCTGGACAGATTGCACCTTTACTTCAAAATTTGGTCAATTTCTCAATTTTTGTGTGCTAGATTTGTCTAGCTTAAAGTCCTATTTCTCTTGGTTTTTAGCTTTTGGTCAAACAAACAAAATTGTAGCTCTATGTCTTATTGCACGCGGGGCAAAATTTCAGGTCATTCTAAGTTGTATAGACAAAGATATGGTCAATTTACTAAAGTTGGACAGATTGCACCTTTAGTGCAAAATTTGGTCAATTTCTCAATTTTTGTTTGCTAGATTTGTCTAGCTTAAAGTCCTATTTCTCTTGGTACTATTCCCTTCAATTCATTTCATTAGTCAACCTATAATGTTGACCCTTGATGCACTCTACGTGAGTCAATTCTAATGTTACCAATATGTCACATTTTATAGCCCTTTAGTGTTGGTATATGTTACCAATTTCATTTCCAAGTGTATTGCATTTTATTGCAATTTACCGGATTTCAGTCTACTATTTTGACCTAGCCGGACGACCTAGTTCCCTCAGTTTTTGGGTTTCGGTCCAAACTACAAACTTGTAGGTCTATGTCTTATGGAACGCGGGGCAAAATTTCAGGTCATTCTGAGTTATGTAGGCCAAGTTATGTTCATTTTACTATTGCTGGTCAAAATGTATCAAAATTGGTCACTTTAGGTCATTTTAGGTCGTTTAAGGTTCGGCCAGTTTTTGGACCCGAAATTGTGCAAGCTTTTTGACTTGCTTATGGTCATTTCTGGGCTTGGGTGTCTTCATAAGACTTGTAGATATAGGTCTTATCTATTCATGGTCAAAATTTCAGGTCAATTGGACCTGTTGTGAGTGAGTTATGGCCTAAACACTAACTGCTGCCCAAAAGGTCAGTTTTCACGCCTTAAATGCACTAATCCGGATTTGGTCACTTTTTAAGGTCAGTTTCTAGGCAGAATTTTGGCAACCTTTCTACATGAAAGTTGGCTTATTTGGTGTCTTGTTTCACCCCCCATTGGCCTCATAACAATTGGGTTCACAGTTTGGCACTTATGGCCTAATTTAGGTGCTGCCTTCAATACACAACCTGCACAAAGTTCATACACTCCCAATTTAATCTTCCTTCTCCTCCTCATTACTACAATATTCTATCAACAAAACTTCCATACATCTATTGTACACAATTCCAACAATGATTCTGGGCAGAATGTTCAAGTGCTCAATGCACACAATTCATCATTAAGTTCAACATTCACTTCCACCAAAATTCAACATACTTCAATGTCAATATTACACATACGCTTCAACATATTCATACTTCAATGTCACTTACACTTGCTGCCCAAAATTTAACATTAGCATATACCATTAATAATCACATGTTCACACACAAATTCATGCTATTAGGGGCTGCCAAACATGGCAGTTTGCTCAAGGAATCAAGGTTCCATTTCACACCCTTAATTTAAACACTACATGCACATACTTAAATACAAAATTACTACAACTTTCATTTGAATTAATCAACCTTCATTTTCATTCATTAGAAGTAAAAATAACTCAAGCTCAACAAGGGTTCATGGCTGCCCAAAATGAAGCAACAACACAAATCTCCAATAATTGTTTCAAACCACAATTTAAATTTCTCAAATTCAATCAATTCAAGTCCTATCACTTCCCATACATATACCCATATCAAACATCATCTTTGAACTCATCTACATCATTTAAAAACATCAAAATCCCATGAATGTCTTGGCTGCCGAAATGAAGGGCTCACCAAATATACATTAATTTACTCAATTTCTTCATAAATCAACTCACCCAAAGCTCAAAACAAGATCTAATGAAAGAAAATGGGGAGATTAAGCACTAACCTCAACTTGGGCTTGATTAAACTTCACCAAAACTCCTCTTTCTTGATTCCTACATGCTGCCCATGATGTGTAGACCAAGTTTAATAAAGATACTTGCTTGGAATCATGGCTTGATCAATGGTGCATGAAGGCTTGTATACGGGGCGGCCATGGATGAAGCTTGGAGAAATTTCAATTCGGCAAAGAAGAATAATGAGGAAGAAGATGAATAGTGAAAAAATCTGTCCTAGTGGTCCTTATATACTCCACTAATGCCCCACTAATCACAATTAAAAATTACATTAATTCATGATTTCTTTTAATTGCAATTATGCCCTCCAATTCCCTTCAATTACATGTTATCTTGAATTTCATTTTTCATGGGATTTTTAAAATATAATACCACTTATTTTTCATGGACATTTAAGTCAAAAGTCAACTCTAGGTGTCAATTGACCAAAATGCCCCTCTTCGGGTCAAGTTCGAACTTTTTCGATAACACCGATTTACTCCTTGTACCGCCGATTTCTTTAATTTTTATTTTTTTCGTTTATACTAACTTTCTAATTTTTCTTTGACATTTTCAATGTCAATTACACCTTAGTAAACCTTTGATTATGTCCCGAAAATATTTCTCGGGGTTTCTCCGCATCCAGGGTTAGTCAACGATCCTCGCCGTAACTTCCCGGTGCGGTCACCCATCGCTACGGGTTTGGCTCGTTTAACTTATTCACATTTTCTCTCTTTCATTTTTGTTTGATTTTTTTTGTATTTTCTTTTTATTTATTTCATCATTATATGTCAGTTCACTATCACTGAAGTGTAGTTCCAGACATCCTGACTTGCCTGGACTGTTATTTGGCCACTAGAGCAACAGAATGTAGAGAACACGTACAGTGGGGATGTTACAAAATATTACTAAAAAATTAAATTAAAAATGAATAGAAAAGAAAAGAAATGAAAATGAACTAAAATTCCCATTATGACATCATTATGATGTCATTAAAATGCCTTCCACCAATCACTATTCAACAACACAATTAAAAATCTTTAAAAAGGGAAAAACGAGTCAAATTAAGAAACCGATTTCTAGTTTCTTCTTCCTCATCCAGCCGTGACCGTCTCTTCCCTCTCCCTCCATTGATCTTCCAACAAACCTTCAAATGCCACTCAATTTCAACATAAATCCACTTATTCCCTTCATTAAAATTTATGCTTGCAACTAGAGCAAGCTTGAGGCAGCAAAAAGAAAGAAAAATCAAGAAGTTTTGTTAGCTAGGGAATCGCTCACACAAGGGTTAGTGCTTAGTCATTCTTCTTCTCTTTAGATTTTGTGTTAGTCTCATGAATTATGCTAGGAAATTGAGAAATTGAACAAATATGTGCATGTTAGGGCAACTCCCCATTTTCGGCAGCCATGAGAAAGTTTAAGGATTATTGGTTTTTGATGAAATTAAATGGCTTAATTATGTTATTAATGAGTATAAATGATGGATAAAGTGATTTGGTATGAGTTTGGTGTGTGTATGCCATGAATTCGAAATTGAAGTTAGGGTTTTGGTGGAAATTTGTGGTTTTTGTTAAATTGTTAATGAATTGACATTATTAAGGTCAATTAATGACTATTTGAAGTTGTTTGACCATAAAATGAAGCAAATTGTGACATGGAATTGTGAATTGGTAAGGCTGCCCCATGTGATCAATTCTAGACCATTAGAGTCCTGTGTGTGTGGGCAGCCCTAGTTGGATTTGTGTAGCTCCAATTGGTGCAAGGCCAATTGGAGGTGAAACTTGACACATAATGCAACATTTTTGGTGCAGAAACCATGCCCAGAAAACCACAATAGAATGACCTAAAAATTGACCTAATCCGGGTAACACACATTCTGCCCTGGGAAAATGATGAAATGAACAGTCTGTTTATTTGGTCATAACTCAGTGTAGAAATGTCCAATTGACCTGAAATTTAAATTAATAGAAATCTTAGACAATTTACAACAACTTTCATGAAGAACACAACTCTAAATTCTAACTAGAACTTAATGAACTTGCCCACCAATATCATGACACCAGAGCTGCCAGAATGGGATTCTACCGAGAAATTCTGGGTAGGTACCAATCCGGCCAGCCTTTCTAAAATTAGCATATCTTGAGTTAGAAAACTCCAAATGGAGTGATTCAAAAAAAGGAATTAAAGAAGACACATAAAGAAACAAATTTCATGAAGAGGATTTTGTCAAATTTTCATTGTAGCAATGACTAATGGAACAGTAAACTTAAGGCATGAAATCTGAAAATTTTAAATAACAAACAATAAGCTTTAAAATGGTATTGGCAACCAATGCCAACAATTTTAGAATACAAAATGTGGTATATTGGTGATATTAGGACTAATATACCTATTGTCTATGAAAAAGTCAACATTTTAGTTGAGTAATGGGATGAATAGTAACTATTAAAATTCAATTGCAAATAATTTCATATCTAAAATTATAATATGCCCCAGTAGGCCTAGTGTGATTGGTTTGGATAGATTGGCATGCCAATAGGGTTCTAATAGCAGTACTGCATATGGTATTATGTCATTCTATGATTTATGGCTTATGTGGCCATTCTGTGATTTTATGGCTTTTAGCCATTCTGACACTATTGTGATACATGGCCTTGTGCCCAATTTCTGTGACGGCTTATCAGCTGTTCTGTTGCACATCAGGAGACACATTATAACCGATGGTGTAACGGCCCGAGGTACTTGGTACCCAGTGCTAGTTTACCCATTTATCCAGTCCGGTCAATTTGTATAGGTTATAGGGCATGGAAAAGTATAAATGTAATTGAATTACTTATTAAAGGAAGTAAGGAAATTAAATATCAAGATAAAGAACAAGAATGATTTCAATAAAAAGAGCTCAAAATCATCATGAGGACGATTAATAAAATGCTAGGAAGAGTTAATATCATAAGATATAATTAGCCTTCAACTAAACAATAATTTAGTAATTATTTATTTTCTTATAAGCACAATAACTAGGGATTTTTTTTACTTTTATTTGTATATCATATTTTCTTGTATTATGGCACCACTAAGTAGAAATGCTTAGCGCGTTGGATTTTCCATCGCGTAGGCACTGGACATACGGAGCGCGAGCCCAGTAGACCGTAGACTAAGAATCAGAGTTGGATCTGTATTTTGCATTTTGTGGTACCTCGATCAGCAGTGCATTTGGTAGGATTGCTAGGCTTCATTTTATATTTTACATTTTGTATTAGATCTACATTTTGTCATGTAAATGATAAACTTCTATAATTATTGTACATATTATGAGTTAATGAATTTGAACATTCCTTTGTAAATATGAGTATGTAATTATTCATAAATGGAATGAAATTGAAATTTTGAGTTTGAAATGTAAAGAAGTGTTGAGATTTGGTTCGAAATGTTGAGAAGTGTTGAGATTTGATGACTTGTAATGACTTTGTGTTGAAATTATTTGGAGTTTGTGAATGAATGAAAATTTGGGAGTGTTTTTCATAGGTTCCGAAGAACTGTTTTCTCCATTTTTAGCTAGCACTCTACCGAATTTTCTATAAAATTTTTGGAACCTTAAATTAAATCATAATTTCAATAAATAAAATAAAATGACATAAATTTCACTTAGTGATAAATAAATAAATAAACAAACAAATTAAGAAAAGGTAAATAGTAATAAAATAAAATATGGTGCTCCGGCACACTGTGTGACATATCTTGATCGGCTGCACTATAAACGGGCAAGGGGTGTCACATTTAGTGGTATCAGAGCACGTTTTACGCGTTCCTAGTCATCGATAGATAGAATAGGATTGTGTGCATAACATGCATTGCATTTATATGAGTCGAGGTGACACTAATGCAGATCTATTTTCTATGGTAAGGTGAAGAAATAAAAAGGTAGCAGTTCCTCGACTACTTACGTCAGGTAAATTTTGAGGATGAAATTTTTGTTAGAGGGGAAGAATTGTAACACCCTCACTTTAGCTAGTCTGTGCATTCAACTGTTTTAGTGACCAATGTCTGACTGGACAGCTAGAATATCTGGAACAATATTTAGACTAGAGTAAGAAGTCATAAATAATTGAAATAATGGTAAGAAAAATTTTAGCAATGAAATACAATGAAGTTAAATGAGCCGGTGCCTTGGCGATGGGTAACCTAATGGGAAGCGACTGTAAAGAGAGTTGTTGACCCTATACCCATAGGGGAATCCTATGAAAAAAATTTTTGGAACTCCAGAGAAGAGTCATTGAGGTTTCGATGGCATTAGAATGGCAAGAAAATGCTTAGAAAGGTTTTTAGATCAGTACAGACAATTTTAGTTCGTTAAGCAAAATGAATGGCATTTTGATCATTTCGCCTTCAGAGACAATTTTTGACCAACTTGTCCAATTAAGTAAATAAATTATATGACATAAAATATGAATAAATATTACTAAAAAATTAAATTAAAAATGAATAGAAAAGAAAAGAAATGAAAATGAACTAAAATTCCCATTATTACATCATTATGATGTCATTAAAATGCCTTCCACCAATCACCATTCAATAACACAATTAAAATTCTTTAAAAAGGGAAAAACGAGTCAAATTAAGAAATCAATTTATGGTTTCTTCTTCCTCATCCACCCGTGACCCTCTCTTCCCTTTCCCTCCATTGATCTTCCAACAAAGCTTCAAATCCCACTTAATTTCACCATAAATCCACTTGTTCCCTTCATTAAAATTTATCCTTGCAACTAGAGCAAGCTTGAGGCAGCAAAAAGAAAGAAAAATTAAAAAGTTTTGCAAGCTAGGGAATTGCTCACACAAGGGTTAGTGCCTAGTCCTTCTTCTTTTCTTTAGATTTTGTGTTAATCTTATGAATTCTGCTAGGAAATTGAGAAATTGAACAAATATGTGCGTGTTAGGGCAACTCCCCATTTTCGGCATCCATGAGAAAGTTTAAGGATTGTTGGTTTTCTATGAAATTAAGTGGCTTAATTATGTTATTGATGAGTATAGATGATAGATAAAGTGATTTCGTATGAGTTTGGTGTGTGTATGCTATGAATTGGAAATTGAAGTTAGGGTTTTAGTAGAAATTTGTGGGTTTTGTTAAATTGTTAATGAATTGAAATTGTTAAGGTCAATTAATGACTATTTGAAGTTTTTTGGCCATAAAATGAGGCAAATTGTGACATGGGATTATGAATTGGTAAGGCCACCCCATGTGATCAATTCTGGACCATTGGAGTCCAGTGTGTGTGGATAGCCCTAGTTGGATTTGTGTAGCTCCAATTGGTGGAAGGCCAATTGAAGGTGAAACTTGACACTTAATGCAACATTTTTGGTGAAGAAACCATGCCCAGAAAACCACAATAGAATGACCTAAAAATTGACCTAATCCGGGTAACACACATTCTGCCCTAGGAAAATGATCAAATGAACAGTCTGTTCATTTGGTCATAACTCAATGTAGAAATGTCCAATTGACCTGAAATTTATATTAATAGAAATCTTAGACAATTTAGGACAACTTTCATGAAGAACACAACTCTAAATTCTAACTAGAACTTAATGAACCTGCCCACCAATATCATGACACCAAAGCTGCCAGAATGGGATTCTACCCAAAAATTCTGGGTAGGTACCAATTCGGCCATCCTTGCTAAAATTAGCATATCTTGAGTTAGAAAACTCTAAATGGACTGATTCAAAAAAAGGAATTAAAGAAGACACATAAAGAAACAACTTTCATGAAGAGGATTTTGTCAAATTTCCATTGTAGCAATGACTAATGGAACAGTAAACTTAAGGCATGAAATCTGAGAAATTTAAATAACAAACAATAAGCTTTGAAATGGTATTGGCAACCAATGCCAACAATTTTAGAATACAAAATGTGGTATATTGGTGATATTAGGACTAATATACCTATTGTCTATGAAAAAGTCAACATTTTAGTTGACTAATGGGATGAATAGTAACTATTAAACTTCAATTGCAAAGAATTTCATATCTAAAATTGTAATATGCCCTAGTATTACTAGTGTGATTGGTTTGGATAGGTTGGCATGCCAATAGGATTCTGATACCAGTACTGCATATGGCATTATGCCATTCTGTGATTTACGGCTTATGTGGCCATTCCGTGATTTTATGGCTTTTAGCCATTTTGACGCTATTGTGATACTTGGCCTTGTGCCCGATTTCTATGATGACTTATCAGTTGTTCTGTTGCACACTGGGAGACACATTGTGATCGATGGTGTGATAGCTCGAGGTACTTGGTACCCAGTGCTAGTTTAACTGTTTATCCAGTCCGGTTAATTTGTATAGGTTACTTGGGCATGGAAAAGTATAAATGTAATTGAATTGATTATTAAAGGAAGTAAGGAAATTAAATATCAAGATAAAGAACAAGAATGATTTTAATAAAAAGAGGCTCAAAATCATCATGAGAACGATTAATAAAATGCTAAGAAGAGTTAATATCATAAGATGTAATTAACCTTCAACTAAATAATAATTTAGTAATTATTTATTTTCTTATAAGTACAATAACTAGGAAATTTTTTTACTTTTATTTGTATATTATATTTTCTTGTATTATGGCACCACTAAGCAAAAATGCTTAGCGCGTTGGATTTTCCATCGCGTAGGTACTGGAGATACGGAGTGCATGCCCAGTAAACCGTAGACTAGGAATCAGACTTGGATCTGCATTTTACAGTTTATGGTACCTCGACCAACAGAGCATTTGGTAGGATTGCTAGGCTTTGTTTTGTATTTTACATTTGTCAACACCATATTTTGGCCGATCCCTGAAATCAATAAACTTTGAAACCAATCCCCAACACATAGTCTCCCTTTGCCAAGTAACCACATTTCCGATCTCTCTTCAAAAGGAATCTAATCAATACTAAGTTCCCATATCATCTAAAGCCTCACCGATCTCTCAAACTAATTGTCAAATCCCCTGACCAGTCAATTACATTCCCGATCTCTCTTGTCAAATGAGATTGAACCAATATTAGGCCTTCGTGCCACCAGTTTTTTGCCGATCTCTCATTTAAAAGTTTGGGAATAATAGGGTTAAGGTTTCGATCCGGTTTAATAATGATCCTGACCTTAAGTGATCAAGTCAAATTTCCAATTTTAATCAAGTCCCGTTTAGCGTTGGTTCCCTGCCGATCCCGTGCTTATTGTGTTTTCCGACCTCTTACACTTAGATCAATAATCACTTTTATTTGTTGTTTTAATATGCTCAAACAATCAAGTACTTAGGCAATTTAGAGATTTTTCGATCACATCCATTCATTAAACAAAAGGGGAATTTTCATTTCATTTAAAATTTGTACAAGTCATTCGACTGGAGGATCACCCCCAGCCTGATCTACATTTTTCTCGCTTCCTCTCTCACCCTCAGCCTCCTCCTCACTATCCTCACCCTCGTCCTGGGGAGCTAGATCTACCATCCAAGAGAAGTCCTCCTCGGGATATCGCTTCTTGAGCTCGGCTAAGAGATCCCTGTGAGCATTCACGTAAGCGTCGGCCTCCCTTGTCACCGCCTCTTATTCTTTTGCTTTGAGCTCCTCAGTGAGCTGAGCAACTTCACCGGCCTGGAGCGCCTAAACTTCTTCAAAAACATGATCTCGCTCGGCCAGAACATGAGCTTGCTCGGCCAGCTTATCCTCGTAGAACTTCATCTGCCCTTCAATTTCAGATATGTAGTTCTGAGTGGATGAGAGTTGGGATCGGAGGGAAGCCACTTTATGACCCATCTTCTCGACCTCCTTACCCAGGCGGTGAGCCTTCTCCCGGACAATGTGCTGGTTCACCAAGCACTCCACGTTCAGGCTCATAGATCGGGTCAGGATGTCATCAAGATTGTCCGGAGACAACCTGTCCCGATCCTCCCGAAGGCAGATGGAGGACCCCAAGACTTTAGCAAAACCCGGGTTCTCTCGAACCGTGCGGTTCTTCTCCAACGAATGGATCAAGATTTGGGCACCGCGGGAAAGGGTCCTTACAGGAGGTTGGGAAGGACCGCCAGCTCTTCTTGGCGAGGAGGAGATCGGACCACTTCTATGACCGGCAGTCCCGAGGGTTGAGATGAGCCCCCTTGCATTTCCTCAGCTTCATGCCCGGGCGTCTGGAGCAACTCGGACCGCTTCATCTCCCGCACTTTCCGGGAGACCTCCCTCTTCCGCTTGCGGCTCTCCTTGGAATCTTCGCCGCTTGCCATACCTGCACAAAGAAGAGGTTAGTGAGATCGCTAAGGTCCAAAGATCTGAGATATAGAAAATACCAATGCCGATGTCAGAGAGCTGAAGCCTGCGATCTTCGCCAGTGATCAACTCCATCGCCCGTGATGCGATTCAGCCATCGTGATCCAAACAAGAGAACTTCTCTCTGGCCGCCTGATCTTTCAGCTCCATCACCATTAGGCCTTCTTCCCTATTTAGGGAGATGCGCTTCAGAAGTGAGGGGCCCCGGTGCAGCCAGCTGTGAGGGATGTAACACCCCTAAGTTCGGTAGTGCGTTCTGCTGCTCCGGTGATCAATGTTGTCCGGACAGCTAGGATGCCTAGAACTATACTTCAATATGAGTGAGGAGACATAAAATAATGAAATACAAGAAAAGAAAATACAAGAAAAACAAAGGAAAAATAATAGCAAAGAAATGTAACCAAGTTAAGCGAGCCGGGAACCCTAGCGATGGGTAACCGCACCGGGAAGTCACGGCGTGGACCATTGACTAACCCAGGATTGCGGGGAACCCTGGAAAACATTTTTAGGACTTAAATAGACCCTTATTGAAGAATAAATATCATTAGAAAGATCAAAGAAAAATTAAATAATTAGTACAAAGAAAAGTGAGAAATCGAAAAACAGACAAAACCCGGTGTTACCGAAAAATCGGGAATGCAACCCGAACAGGGGCATTATGGTCATTTGACATCCCGAATTGTCTTTTGACCTAAATGTCTACTAAAAATAAATAATATTACACTTAGAAAATGAAATGAAAAATTAAATTGAGGGTACCTAATACAAATAGCCAAAATGGAGTGAAAAATGTGTAAATAACACATGTAAGCTTATTATATAGTTAAATTAGTGTGAGTGGGCCACTAATGATTTAATTAAACAATAAAATGTGCTTATGTAAGTCCACTATACCCAGCAGAAACTTCATCTTCCCCATTTTCCCAACCTAGCCGAATTGAAGAGAAAGAAAATCTCCATGGGCGTTTTGCATGAGCTCTCTTAACTCCTCCATTTCAACTCCAATCACTTAGGGTTCTTCATGAAAGTTTGTCTACACATCATAAGGAAGAGCTTGATACCAAATTTAAGAAGTTTAATCAAGGTTTGACAAGTTCCAACCATAAGGTAAGTTAGCATTTTTGAAGATAGCTTTGTTAAACTTTGTGTTCATGTTATGGGTGTTGGTTTTGTGAAGAAAATTTTTAAGTTTGAAGAGTTATTGAGATGTTCATTTTGGACAGCCATGGAGTTATGTATTTGATGAAATATTTGTGCATATATTTGATGAGAAATGATGTTGGTTATGGTGATTTAATATCCTAGTAAATTACTTCATATGTATATGGTGATTTTTGCACTTGGATGGAAATTGATGAATTGTAGGACACTTTGGTATTGAGAAACATTTTCGGCAGCCTTGGGACACTTGGATAAATGTGTGTGTTCATGAAGGTGTTGGCAGAATATTGACATAGAAGGTTGATGGACATGTATATAGATTGATTGTGTAAAGTGTATGTAAGAACTAGTAAGGTTTAGGTGTGTATGTGATTGTATTTAGACTTTGTAAATGTAAATTTTAATTGGTGTATTGAGGATAATTGCAATATGCCCAAAGTGACATTTAAGTGAAGTGGAATATGGTTTTTGGTAATGTACCAAAACAGAAATTGTAAGGGGAGTGGACATATAGCAATTAAATGTGTAATGGATACATGTATAAGCAAAGTAATTAAAGGCAGTATGCATTTTAGTCAATAACTTTAAATGTGTAACCTCAATTTTTATGAGACCAATTGGAGGTGAAACTAGGCACAAAATGTGCCAACTTTCATTGAGAAAGCATACCAAAATTCTGCTTGCAAGGTGATATGAAAAATGACCAATTCGGATTGAGTACATTTGAGGCCTGAAATTTGACCAATTGGGCAGCAGTTAGTGTTTAGGCCATAACTCACTCAAAACAGGTCCAATTGACCTGAAATTTTAACCATGAATAGCTAAGACCCATACCTACAAGTCTTATGAAGACACCAAAGCCCAGAAATGACCAGAAGCAAGTCAAAAAGCTTGCACAAGTTCGAGTCCAAAAACTGGCCGAACCAAAGTTGACCAAATTGACCTAAAATTGACCTAATTTGATGCCATTTGACCAGCAATAGTATAATGACCATAACATGGACTACTTAACTCGGATTGACCTAAAATTTTGTCCCGCGTTCCATAAGACATAGATCTACAAGTTTGTAGTTTTGACCGAAACCAGAAAACTGATGGAACTAGGTCGTCCGGCTAGGTCAAACTAGTATCCCGGAACCCAGCAAATTGCAAGAAAATGCACTAAACAAGGAAATGAGTTTGGTAAAACGTACCAACCCTAAAACCCTATCGAATGTGACATATTAAGGACACCAAAACCTAATTTACCTAAAACGCATCTAGGGTCGGTATATTAGGTAATTGAGCAAATAATAACCTTCAGTGAATTACTTATCGAACATTATCGTTAGAGACAGTTTAATTTAGTACTGAAACACTTCAAATTGTGTTTCTCAGTTACCAAAGACTCAGGAAAAGGGAAAAAAATACTGAGTCCGGACCCGGAGACAGTTATCAGAGGTTTGTGCACAACAACTATTTCATTTGAATTTTTCAATTGAAATGAATTATGACTATTTGTACATTATTGTTTTAAATTGTGGAAATGTGTTTGAATGGATATTTGTTGCTTGAAACTGTGTAAAATTGTTTGAATGATATTGATGGATACTTATTGATTGAAAAGCATTGGAAATGGTTTGAAACCACAGCTATCATGTATACTGATTGTATTCCTCACTAGCTTGTCTAGTGGGACGAATTGAATTCCCTCTCTGGCTGAAGTGTTGAGGAGTGTGCCTGTTGAGGACGAATTGGATGAGTACTCATATTTTTGCTAGCTAGCTATGTTATTCCTCATTAGTCATTGACTTTTGGGATGAATTGAATACCCCATTAGCCATCGGCTTTTGGGATGAATTGAACTTGGGAACATGATTAAAGCTGTGTGTGATTTATTAATATGTATTATGAGCTTGTGAAAGGAATTTGAACTCTTATTGACATATACTGTCTTTTGAATTCAACCATGATTTAACTTATTGAAATTTATTGTGATATTGAGAAATGGAGTTTAAATTCTGGTTGATAATTATTGTCTTGAAATTAACTATGGTTTTAAGTGTCCACTATTTATATGATTTATGAATTGTGATTTAAATTGTATTTGGTTAATGTTGTGCACCACTGAGACATTGTCTCAAATGATAGCTTTTATTGCCGTCGCAGTAGACAGATGCATTGGTAGCAGATTAGGCTGCTAGTACTTCCAGCGAGAGACTACCGGGTATAATGAGTACACCAATATTTTGTATTTTGTAATGTAATGATGTTCACTATATGTACATATTGTTGTTGGTTTTGAGCAGTTGTAAATTAAATTGCACATTGGAGTTGTAAAATAATTATGAGTTATTTTGGCTTCTAAAAATTGTATTATATTTTCTCGATCTCAGTCCTTGAAAAATTACTATGAATTTGACTTGAGAAATGTGTTGGATTGAGAAAAATGTTGAAGTTGTGATTTGGAAATTTATTGAAGTGCTTTTTACAGGTTTTCTGAAGAACTGATTTATCCAAAATACAGATGGCACTCTACCAAAATTTTTACAGAAATTCCAAATAATTCAAATGTGCTAGTTCTATCACTTCAGTTCAAAAAGGTTTTTAACACCTGTAAATAGTGCTCACCACTGTAAAAGAAGTAAGAAAAGTTTTTAAAATCTCTTATAGTGTATTTAATGGATTATCAGTAGACGGAGTTGGTAATTCATTAGGTATACTACAGGATCATGTTATGCCTTACAGAGGGGTAGGGTGTGACATGTTTTAGTGGTATCAGAGCAAAGTTTTGAAATTCTGTTTTCACCTGTTATTTGATTATTCTTTCTTCATAGTACAACTGCTCAATATCATTGTTTGATACATACAGTACATTACATTATAAATATTCACTAACGGGAGGAAATCTCCTTGTGTTATTGGTTCAGGATATCTAAAATCCTCGCATTGAATATGGAAGAGGGTGATCGTTCAGTCGATCAATCTATTGAGGCTGAGGTGCAAGGGGATGCCCCAGGCCTACAAAATGTTAGTGGTTCAGCAGCACCAGCCCCTGCAGTACCGCAGTTTCCTGCTCAATTTGCTCAGCAGATGGCTCCAATGTTCCAACAAATGGCTGGTAATGTGCCTACTCAAGTCCCAATACAGACCCCAGTGGTACAACCACAATCTCCTACTAGGCAGTATGATAAATTGATGAAATATGGGGCTACAGAGTTCAAGGGGACAGTAGATCCTTTAGAAGCTGAACAGTGGTTAGAGACGATGGATAGGGTATTCAAGAAACTGCATTGCACAGAGGAGCTCAGATTTGAATACTCAGTGTCTTTGTTACAGGGGGATGCTTATGATTGGTGGAAAACCATTCCCCACAGTCCGGTAGAACCTGCAGTGTTAACCTGGAATGACTTTCTCAGGGAATTCAGACAGAAATATGTCCCTGATGCTTATGTAGACCAGAAGCTGCAAGAGTTCCTAAGTCTGAAAGAGGGGAACAGATCAGTGGCTGAGTATGAAAGAGAATTTTCTTGCCTTAGCCATTATGCAGTGAGTCTACTCTCTACCAGCAGGGAGAGATGCAAGAGGTTTGAAACGGGCTTGAAGCCCAGTATCAGAGTACAAGTAGTCGGCTTCAAACACACTAACTTCTCTGAACTTATTTCTCAAGCCCTAGAGTTGGAAAGAATTGAGATTGAGACTGCTCCTGAGAAAAAGAAATCAGAGAAGACAGAGAAAGAGGGAAAGTCAGTAGAACAGAGTTCCAGGGGTCATACTGGAAAGAGGAAGAACTATGGGGGACATGGCAGAGGTGGCAAGAAATCGGGCAGGGGAAGATATTCAGGATAGAGACCTCCCCTATCTGGTCAGCAGAGTACCAGAAGTTCCTATCCTCCCCGCCAATGTGAAACTTGTGGAAAAAATCATGGTGGGATATGCTATAAGGCTATTGGAGCCTGTTATAACTGTGGAGGCACAGGACATTTTGCCAAGGACTGCACCAGTAGTCGCAGAGTTGGACCACCTCCTACTACTGTAGAAGGGTCAGTTCAGAGCCCTGTCACCAGAAGTTCACAACCACCCAGTAGAGGTAGAGGCAGGGGTAGAGGTAACCCAGCAGGCAGCCAAGGCACAGTGAAACAATTAGAGCAAGACAGTGCTCCAGTCAGAATGTATGCCATGAGACCGAGGGAAGAGGCCGAAACATTTGATGTTGTGGCTGGTACCTTCTCAACTTTTAATCAAAATGTGTTTGTGTTATTTGATCCAGGCTCTACCCATTCTTATGTGAGTGCTAGCATCATTGATTGCATTGTTGTTCCATTTACAAAAATGGACTTTGAGGTGCTAGTAACAAGTCCACTAGGACAGAAAGTCAGGGTTAATAGGATGTATAGAGATTGTCCTTTGGTGATCCAAGGACACACTTTTCTGTCCGATCTCATTGAAATGCCCTTCAGAGATTATGATATCATCTTGGGCATGGATTGGTTAGCTAGGCATCATGCCATGATTGACTGTAGGCTGAAGACAATCACTTTTGGCCTTCCTTAGTATAGTGATGTGGTAATACATGGGGAAAGACAGCTATTGCCATCAAACATCATTTCGGCTACACTAGCCAGAAAGATGATCAGAAAGGGTTGTGAAGCATACTTAGCACATGTGGTAGACACCCAAGTGGGGAGTCCAGCATTGAAGGACATCCCTACAGTATATGACTTTCCAGATGTGTTTCCTGATGAATTGTCAGGATTACCTCCGGAAAGAGAAGTGCAGTTTGAAATTAATGTTATGCCTGGTGTGGATCCAATCTCCATAACGCCATACAGAATGGCACCAGTAGAGTTGAAGGAGTTGAAGATACAATTGCAAGAATTAGTTGAAAAGGGCTTCATCCGCCCTAGTGTGTCACCTTGGGGAGCACCAGTGTTGTTTGTTAAGAAGAAGGATGGTACTCTCCGCTTATGCATTGACTACCAGTAGTTGAATAAGGTGACAATAAAGAACAGATATCCATTGCCTCGCATTGATGATCTGTTTGATCGATTGAAGGGTGCAGCTGTATTCTCCAAAATTGATTTGCGATCTGGTTATTATCAGTTGAAGGTGCAAGAGCAGAGTATTCCAAAAACTGCTTTCAGAACTCGATATGGCCACTATGAGTTTCTAGTAATGCCATTCGGGTTGACAAATGCTCCAGCTGCTTTCATGGATCTGATGAACACTATCTTCAGACCATATCTTGATCAATTTTTATTGATGACATTTTGATATATTCAAGGAATGCAGAAGAGCATGACAGACATCTGCGGATTGTACTGCAGACTTTAAGGGAGAAACAACTATACGCCAAATTGTCGAAATGTGAATTTTGGCTGAAAGAAATCTCCTTTTTGGGACATATTGTGTCAGCTGAAGGGATCAAGGTAGATTCCAGCAAGGTAGAAGCTATCCTTAATTGGAAGCCGCCCAGGAACATCACAGAAATTTGCAGTTTTCTGGGTTTAGCTGGATATTACCATCGGTTTGTGAAGGGGTTCTCTATGTTATCTTTTCCACTGACCAAACTGCTTTGGAAAGATGTAAAATTTCAGTGGACAGATAAATGTCAACAAAGTTTTGATGAGTTGAAGAGGTGTTTGACTAAAGCTCCAGTTCTCACTTTACCTACTCCGGGTAAAGAATACACAGTTTATAGTGATGCTTCTCACAATGGGTTAGGCTGTGTACTGATGCAAGATCGGAATGTCATTGCTTATGCATCACGCCAGCTGAAACCGCATGAGAGGAATTACCTAACACATGATCTGGAGCTAGCAGCTATTGTTTTTGCTCTGAAGATCTGGAGACACCATTTGTATGGGGAGAAATGCTACATTTACACAGATCACAAGAGCTTGAAGTACTTAGGCACCCAGAAGGAATTAAATTTGAGGCAGAGGAGATGGTTAGAACTCATCAAAGATTATGATTGCTTAATAGACTATCAGCCAGGGAAAGCGAATGTGGTGGCTGACGCCTTAAGTCGCAAGACTATGGAAAGTCTCAGAGTTTCTCCTTTGTCCATGGTATGTGAATTGAAAGCACAGCATGCAAGTTTAGAGATTGATAATGAGGGACAGACAGTAGTTGCATGGCATGTACAGCCAGTGTTGATTGATCAGATCAGAATGGCTACTCAGAGTGATGAGAAATATCAGAAGCTTCTGAAAGAAGTCCAGCAGGGCAAGAAACCTGAATTCTCTGTGAGAGATGATGGTTTATTGCTACATCAGGGCAAAATGTGCGTTCCTAGTGATGTGGAATTGAGACAGATCATTATGAAGGAAGCACATGAGTCTCCATTTGCTATGCACCCTGGTGGAACTAAAATGTACAGAGGGCTGAAAGAGCATTACTGGTGGATGGGCATGAAGAGAGATATAGCTGAATTTGTTTCCAAATGCCTAACTTGTCAGCAATTAAAGGCAGAACATCAAGTTCCAACTGGTTTGTTACATCCCTTGTCAGTACCAGAGTGGAAATGGGAACGAATAACTATGGATTTTTTTACAGGACTTCCAAGGACACATAGTAGTTATGATGCAGTATGGGTTATAGTTGACAGATTGACTAAGTCTGCTCACTTTTTACCAGTTCGGATGGACTATAGCCTGGAAAGATTCGCCAGATTGTACATATATGAGATTGTAAAATTGCATGGAGTGCCAGTATCAATTGTGTCTGACAGAGATCCTAGGTTCACTTCTAGATTCTGGGGTAGTCTTCAGAGAGCCCTAGGAACTAGATTGAACTTCAGCACAGCATTCCACCCACAGACAGATGGCCAGTCTGAGAGAGTTACTCAGACATTGGAGGATATGCTACGGGCTTGTGTGATTGAATTTGAAGGTAGTTGGGATACACACTTACCTTTGATTGAGTTTGCTTATAACAACAGCTACCAATCAAGCATTAGGATGCCTCCATATGAAGCTTTGTATGGCAGGAAGTGCAGAACTCCCCTATGTTGGGATGAGGTAGGTGAAAGGAAGATGATTGGGCCAGAAATTGTCCAGCAGTCAGAGGAAAAGATTAGATTGATTAGAGATAGACTCAAAGCTGCATTAGACCGTCAGAAGTCCTATGTTGATCTGAAAAGAAGAGATATTGAGTACGCAGTGGGTGATAAGGTGTTCCTCAAAGTTTCTGCTTGGAAGAGGATTATGAGATTTGGCAGAAAGGGGAAACTGAGTCCTCGTTTCATCGGACCATATGAAGTTCTAGAAAGAGTGGGTCCTTTGGCATATCGGTTGGCATTACCTCCAGAGCTAGCAAGGATACACAGTGTCTTCCATGTGTCCATGTTAAGGAGGTACATATCTGACCCATCTCATGTACTATCAATTGAAGAGATTGAAGTAAATCCAGACCTCTCATATGAGGAAGAACCCATAAAAATTCTGGCTTATGAGGTGAAGCAGCTGAGGAACAAACAGGTACACCTGGTTAAAGTGCTATGGAATCATCATTCAGGCCAGGAAGCTACTTGGGAACGTGAAGAGGATATGAGGAGACAGCACCCACAGCTGTTCAGAGACTAATACCAGGTAAAAATTTCAAGACGAAATTTATTTAAGGGGTGGAGAATTGTAACACCCCTAAGTTCGGTAGCGCGTTCTGCTGCTCCGGTGACTAGTGTTGTCCAGACAGCTAGGATGCCTAGAAATATACTTCAATATGAGTGGGGAGACATAAAATAATGAAATACAAGAAAAAAAAAATACAAGAAAAATAAAGGAAAAAGCTTGCACCAAAGCCCAGAAATGACCAGAAGCAAGTCAAAAAGCTTGCACAAGTTCGGGTCCAAAAACTGGCCGAACCAAAGTTGACCAAATTGACCTAAAATTGACCTAATTTGATGCCATTTGGTCTACTTAACTCGGATTGACCTAAAATTTTTCCCCGCGTTCCATAAGACATAGATCTACAAGTTTGTAAGTTTGACCAAAACTCGAAAACCGAGGGAACTAGGTCGTCCGGCTAGGTCAAACTAGTATCCCGGAACCCAACAAATTGCAAGAAAATGCACTAAACAAGGAAATGAGTTTGGTAAAACGTACCAACCCTAAAACCCTATCGAATGTGACATATTAAGGACACCAAAACCTAATTTACCTAAAACGCATCGAGGGTCTGTAACATCCTCCCGGTAGCAATTCCGCACAGTCTACTGTTCCGGTGACCGGTGTCGAACCGGACAGCTAGAACGTCCGGAAAAATATTCAAATCAAAGTGAGGAACCATAATTAACTCAAATATTAATAAGAAAAATTTAGAAAAAAAAATTTGAAATAAAATACAATCAAGTTAAACGAGCCGGTACCCAAGCGATGGGTAACCAGAGTGAAGTTGCGGTTCTCGCAACGAGGAGCCCTAGACCCAGGGAAAAATTCATAAAATAATTTTTGGGACTCCAGAGAAGGGTCATTGAGGTTCCTATGACATTAGAATGCCAAGAAAATACCTAGAAAAATTTTTCAATCGGTACAGACGATTTAGACCCGTTAAGCCAAACGGAGGGCATTTTGGTCATTTCGCCTTCAGAGGTGATTTTTGGCCGACTTGTCCAGTTGAGTAAGTAATTAATATGACATAAAATATGAATAAACATTACTAGAAATTGAATTGAAAATGAGTAGAGAAGAGAAGAAAAGAAAATGAAAGAAAATGCTAATTATGACATCATATGATGTCATTTAAATTTCCTCCACCAATCACAATTTGTTAAACTTATTAAAAGAGATAAAAGAGACCAAAAATATGAAAAACCAATCTGCATCTTCAACCTTGGGCAGCCTAAAAAACGTTGAGAGAGAGAGAGAGAAGAGGTTCCACCATTAACACTCCATTCAAGCTCCATTTCTCTCTTTGTTCCACCATAAAATCCCTTTTTCACTTCATTAAAACTTGTCCACTCATCTTGGGAAAGTGTTTGGCAGCCTAGAAAAGGAAGGAAAGTGAAGTTTTAGCTTGAAGAAATCTGCCCTACAAGAGGTTAAAGTGAGGTTAGTGCTACCCTTTCACTCTCACTCCTTTAATCCTTGTTAAAGCATCATTTTAAGTTAAGAAATTGTAAGAGTTTGAAGTAAGTTATAAGTGTTAGGGCATCTTTAATTTTTGGCAGCCCTAAGGAAGGATGAGGTTGATTGTTTTAATGAATTTAGAATGGATAGAAATGATGTTTAAGGTATGAATATGCATGGATGTTGAATTAGTGTGCTAATTGAGGTTTATGGATAATTTAAATTGGACATTAGGGTTTTGAGAAGTGAAACTTGGATTTAGCTTATGGAATTGTGAAAGAACATTATAAGGGTCAATTAGTGACCATTTTAGGTATGTTGACCATGAATTGGACTGAAAAATAGTATAGCCAAGTGAATGTGTAGGCTGCCTTGTTAGTGCAGCAGAGGGACTGAAAATTCAGTCCACTTGCACTGCCATAACTTTGGCTGTGCAGGTCCAATTGGTGTTTGGCCAATTGGACATGAAACTAGGCTTATAATGACACATTTTTTCTGAAGAAACCATGCCCAAAAGACCAAAGCAAGTGGACCAAAACTTGGCCCCAATCCGGACACCCTGCAACTGCCCCTGCAGAATTGACCAAATGAACAGTAACTGTTCATTTGGCCATAACTCACTGTAGATTTGGTCAATTGACCTGAAATTTTTACAGAAGCAAGTTAAGACATAGACAAACAACTTTCATGAAGAAATCTACCCCAAATTATGACCAGAACCTAACCCAAATGGCAGTCACAGTTACTGTTCTAACCTGTAACTCTGCAGATTTTCATTTGAGCAATAATGTTTGGATGGCTATAACTCTCTCTAGAAAACTCGGATTTAGGCGATTCTTGAACCGATGAAAACATAAGGCATAGTAGAACATTTCATATGAAGAAAGTTAGACCAAAATTATAAACTTAACTTGATCAAATTACTGACCAAAGTTGGATCAAAAATCTGCCAGACCCAAAATCTCAGCATGAACAGTGCACGTGAACAGTAAACTTATTTTGGCCATAACTTGAGTTACAAAAGTCCAAATAGAGTGATTCAAAAAAGGAAATTCAACTAGACAAAATAAGGAACAACTTTCATGTTTACCATTTCCTCAAATTCCCATTTTAAAAATAACAAATGGAACAGCAAAGATGAAGTATGAAAACCGAAAATTTTGTTCAATTAGCATTAAGCTTAAAAATGGTATTGGCAAGCAATACCAACAAGTTTGAAATACAAAATGTGGTATGTTTGAGGTGTTAAGACCAATACACCTATTTTCTATCCAAAAGTCAACATTTTAGTTGACTAATGAAATGAATAGTGACACCAAAACTTGAAATTCAAAATTTGAAATTAGAAATGCATCTAGGGGACTTTAAATTGCAATTGGCAATTAATACTAGCAAATGTAAAACTCAAAATGTGGGATCTTGGTGTAATAAGAATTAATATATTCATTAAGTATAAAAAGGTCAACATTTTGGTTGACTAGTAAGGTGAATAGTAATCAAAATGATTAGTAAATTAAGATGAAGACCTAGAACCAATTCTAAGCTTAAATGCTTAGAATTGTATGACAAATATGGACTATGCATCCTAGTCAAAATTGTTAAAAAGAAATTAGGCTATAAATTTGAAATCCATGAAATATTCATGGATTACTTGAAACATGAAAAATAAGTCACCTAATTGATGTGAATAGATAGTTAGGGCATATATGCCCATCACAAATGGAATTTATAAAATATTAATAACTCAACTTGAAATATAAAATTTATAATTACATAAATAGATTCTTGAATGTATAAATGAGAAAAGGAAAAATGTTTTGAATACAATGGTACATGTGAACCATTGTTTAGAATTGTGATCAATATGAATAAAATAATGAATGAATAAATGAACCATATTAATGTATGAATGAGACATTAGTTCTCATTATTGTAAAGAGGAGAAGTATTTTGAGTACAATGGTATAAAAGAATAATTGATGTGAATTGTGATCATATAAATGATCAAATGAATGTATGAATTATGATTGAAAATTGTCATGAAATAATGAAGTCATAAAGCACAATATATTAATATTTTAAAGTATCAAATGCCCTAGTATACCTAACAAGATTGGTTTGGATAGTTTGGCATGCAAATAGGGTATTGTTTTAGCAGTACTGCAAAAGGAAAGGCTTTATGCCTGTATTCATGGCTTTATGCCCATATCCATGGCTTTTATGCCCGTATTCATGGCTTTTATGCCAATTATGTGATATCATGGCTCTTTAGCCATACTGACTGCATACGTGGTTGACGTTCTGCGTCCCATGGTATGACGGCCCGAGGCACCGCGGTGTCCAGTGCCAACGATCCGTTATCCAGTCCAATCATTTAGTATAGGTTACTTGGGCAGTCAATTAAAGTATTATTCAATTCAGGCAGCTAAGTTAAGTTAAGTATAATGAAAATCCAGTACAATTAAATTAAGTATTGAATGAATAAGCAAAAGAGATTTTAAAAGGAAACATATCAAAAATATAAATTGCGTAAATGCGGACTTGAAATACAATACGGATAGAATAAATTATATACCGCTAGTATTCTTGAAAAGTTATAAACTAAGCACTTCCAAAGAGGAACAAACTAGTATATAAGATCGTTGATACTAGAAATACCATACCAAATTAAATTGATTCTTGAGTATCTGAATTATCATTTATTTCTTTCTTTACTTATATATATTATTTCTGGTTATATTATTGCACCACTAAGCAGAAATGCTTAGCGCGATGCAATTGCTTCCTCGCAGTCATCAAGGTAAAACCAGATGGTATCGATCGAGATTTTTGGAGTCGGATCTGCGAAGTGTCAGAAGAGTTCAAGATTGTCACCTCCTCAGCAATGCATGTAGATAGGGCTCATTTTATACATGTTATGTATATTGTTCATTCCTAGCACATTGTAAATTATTTGTATATCTTGTACAAAATAAACTCATGTAATTAACCTATGAATTATGGAAGCTATTCAAAGTAAGTATTTTAGTATGTGAATTGAATTTGAGTTATAATGAGATTATACTTGTGAATATTGAGATATTGAAAATCTAATGAGATTTCTGAGAAATCTGGATACTGCATTGAGATACATTATGTTTGAAAATTTTTGAGACTATTAAGTTTGAGAAATTGAGTATATATTGAAATTGTCTTTGGCAGGTTCAGAAGAACTGTTAGTCCAAATTACAGCCGACACTTTGTCGGATTATCGTTAAAATTTTTGAAATTTCCAACTGAGTTAGATTCTGATAAAAGTAAAAATAGCCTAAATCTTCAATAAAGTTTTTGAATAAATAAATCAAGGACTGTAATGAAATCAGATAAAATAGAGTGCTCCGGCACACTGAGTGGCATAACTTGCTCGGCTACACTATAGTCGGGTAAGGGGTGTCACAGGGTCGGTATATTAGGTAATTGAGCAAATAATAACCTTCAGTGAATTACTTATCGAACATTATCGTTAGAGACAGTTTAATTTAGTACTGAAACACTTCAAATTGTGTTTCTCAGTTACCAAAGACTCAGGAAAAGGGAAGGAAATACTGAGTCCAGACCCGGAGACAGTTAATAGAGGTTTGTGCACAACAACTATTTTATTTGAATTTTTCAATTGAAATGAATTATGACTATTTGTACATTATTGTTTTAAATTGTGGAAATGCGTTTGAATGGATATTTATTGCTTGAAACTGTGTAAAATTGTTTGAGTGATATTGATGGATACTTATTGATTGAAAAGCATTGGAAATGGTTTGAAACCACAGCTATCATGTATACTGATTGTATTCCTCACTAGCTTGTCTAGTGGGACGAATTGAATTCCCTCTCTGGCTGAAGTGTTGAGGAGTGTGCCTATTGAGGACGAATTGGATGAGTACTCATATTTTTGCTAGCTAGCTATGTTATTCCTCATTAGTCATTGACTTTTGGGATGAATTGAATACCTCATTAGCCATCGGCTTTTGGGATGAATTGAACTTGGGAACATGATTAAAGCTGTGTGTGATTTATTAATATGTATTGTGAGCTTGTGAAAGGAATTTGAACTCTTATTGACATATACTGTGTTTTGAATTCAACCATGATTTGACTTATTGAAATTTATTGTGATATTGAGAAATGGAGTTTAAATTCTGGTTGACAATTATTGTCTTGAAATTAACTATGGTTTTAAGTGTCCACTATTTATATGATTTATGAATTGTGATTTAAATTGTATTTGGTTAATGTTGTGCACCACTGAGACTTGTCTCAGCGATAGCTTTTTATTGCTGTTGCAGGTAGACAGACAGACAGGGCAGCAGATTAGGCTGCTAGTACTTCCAGCGAGAGACTATCGGGTATAATGAGTGTAACACCCTCCCGGTAGCAACTCCGTACATTCTACTGTTCCGGTGACCGGTGTCGGTCCGGACAGCTAGAACGTCCGAAAAAATATTTAAACTAAAGCGAGGAACCATAATTAACTCAAATATTAATAAGAAAAATTTAGTAAAAATGTTAGAAATAAAATACAACTAAATCAAATGAGTCGGTGCCCAAACGATGGGTAACCAGAGGGAAGTTGCGGTTCTCGCAACGAGGAGCCCTAGACCCGGGGAAAAAATTATAAAATAATTTTTGGGACTCCAGAGAAGGGTCATTGAGGTTCCTATGGCATTAGAATGCCAAGAAAATATTTAGAAAAATTTTTCAATCGGTACAGACAATTTTGACCCGTTAAGCCAAACGGAGGGCATTTTGGTCATTTCGTCTTCAGAGGTGATTTTTGGCCGACTTGTCCAGTTAAGTAAATAATTATAATGATCTAAAATATGAATAAATATTGCTAAAAATTGAATTGAAAATGAGTAGAGAAAAGAAGAAAAGAAAATGTAGGAAAATGCTTAATTATGACATATGGTGATGTCATTTAAAAGCCCCCTCCAATCACCATTTGACAAACCAATAAAAAGAGATAAAAATGACTTAAAATGAGATAAAAAACAAAGGAAACCAGCAGTTTTCTTCTTCATACGGGCTAGAATAAGAGAGAAAGAGAGAGAAAAGGAAAAGAAAGAAAGAAAGGAAGAAGGAGAAGGAGATGAATAGTAGCAGAAAAAGGGGTTCAGCAGGGCAGCATGTTTCTCTTCCGTCCAGGTGAGTTTTGCTCAACATCTATGGCTGATTTTTGGATATTTTGAGGTATGTATGTGTGGAAGTTATGATTAAAATTTGGTGATTGTTCAACGGTTGGATTTGGAGAAATATATTGTTGAATACAGGCTGTCTGTAGGTTGAATTCTGAATTTTGGCTACTGAAATTTGAGAAAACTAAATAGTTAGGATGCTTATAAATTATGAAATTTGGTACAAATGATATTTGGGATGTTGAGGCTTCTGGGTTAAAATTTGGTGAATTTTAGACTTGTGGTTTATGAGATATAAATTGTTTTGCATGAGCTGTCTGAGTAAGACTGATTTCTGCAACAATTCAGATTTTGAAGGGTTGAATGAATGTTTTGATATCTCATGATATAGAGAATATTTGATGCTAAAATTTTTACTGATATTGTATAGGGATGTCTAGAATATATGGTTAAAATTTGGGATTTATCTAACAGTTAGATCATTATATATAAATTTGAATGCACAAGCTGCCAGATTGGGTATTAATGGGTGGTTGTGGATTTAAGATTTATGATAGGAGTTTAGTCCAATTTAAGGGGAAATGCTATTGAATTTTTATTAGATATTTAATTTAGGAAAGTGAAGTTATAATTGATTATGATTATTATGATTCTAGGGGAAATCTTGAAGAATAACAAGCTCAAGGTTGGTTTCAAAAAGGTTAGTGCCTAATTCCACTTATATCTCTATTATTCCATGTTAATGACTTAAAATAAGTATGAATTTGTGAACCAAATGAATAAAAGTTAAGTGTATGTAGCCCATGGATTTCGGCTGCCTTAAGGAAGGAGTAGGATTGAGTGTTTTGGATGGACTTGAAGTGAACTAAAGATTAGGTTTCAAGTATGTGAATATAAGGATAATGAACTAGTAGTTAATTAAGGTTTGTGGTGAAAACTCATAATGGGAACTAGGGTTTTTGAGAGTGAAATTTGGTTTTGGCTTATGAAGTGGTAAGTGAACATTATAAGGGTCAATTAGTGACCATTGGAGGTAAGTTCATCATAATTTCAAGAGATTTAGAGTGATGCAAACTGAATTGGTAGGCTGCCTAGGGTAACCAGTAGGGAGGCTGTGATTCTAGCCCACTTGAACAGCCATAACTTTGGCTGTGTATGTTCAATTGGTGTTTGGCCAATTGGATATGAAACTAGACATATAATGACATAATTTTGCTGAAGAAACCAAGCCCAAAAGACCAAAGCAAGTGGACCAAAAGTTGGTCCCAATCCGGATACCCTGCAAATAGCCCCTACAGAATGACCAAATGAACAGTAACTGTTCATTTGGCCATAAATCACTGTAGAATAGTCAAATTGACCTGAAATTTTTACAACAATAAGATATGATATAGACAAACAACTTTCATGAAGAACATTACCCCAAATTATGCCATTAACCCATTCAAATTATTGGGAAAAGTTAAGTTATCAAACCTGCAACTCTGCAGATTTTCACTTGAGCAGTAATGTTTGGATGGCTATAACTCTCTCTAGAAAACTCGGATTTAGGCGATTCTTGAACCGATGGAAACCTAAGGTATGGTAGAACATTTCATAAGAAGAAAGTTAGACCAAATTATGAACTTAACTTGATCAAATTACTGACCAAAGTTAGACCAAAAATCTGCTAGACCCAAAATCTTAGCATGAACAGTGCACTTGAACAGTAAACTTATTTTGGCCATAACTTGAGCTACAAAACTCCAAATGGAGTGATTCAAAAAAGGAAATTCAACTAGACAGAATAAGGAACAACTTTCATGTTTACCATTTCCTCAAATTCCCACTGTAAAAATAACAAATGGAACAGTAAAAATGAAGCACCAAATCTGAAAATTTTATTTAATTAGCATTAAGCTTAGAAATGGTATTGGCAACCAATACCAACAAGTTTTAAATACAAAATGTGGTATGTTTGGGGTGTTAAAACCAATACACCTATTTTCTATCCAAAAGTCAACATTTTTGTAGACCAATGAGGTGAATAGTGACACCAAAACCAAAAATTGGCAATTTTGCCAAAATGACCTAAGCTTTGAGAAAGTGACCAAAACCAACAAGTTTTGAATACAAAATGTGGTATGTTGGGAGTACTAAAACCAATGTACCTATTGTTTATGCAAAAGTCAATATTTTAGTTCACTAATGAAATGAATAGTGACATGAAAACTTGAAATTCAAAAATGTGAAACTTAAAAATGCATAATGCCCTAGTAGGCCTAATGTGATTGGTTTGGATAGATTGGCATGCCAATAGGGTATTGTTTTAGCAGTACTGCGAAAGGCTTTATGCCTGTATTCATGGCTTTATGCCCGTATTCATGGCTTTTATGCCTGTATTCATGGCTTTTATGCCAATTATGTGATATCATGGCTTTTTAGCCATACTGACTACATACGTGGTTGACGTTCTGCGTCCGATGGTATGACGGCCCGAGGCACCGCGGTGTCCAGTGCCAACGACCCGTTATCCAGTCCAGTCGTCCAGTATAGGTTACTTGGGCATGGAAAAGTATAACTGTGATTGAACTGATTATTAAAGAAAATATGAAAATTAAGTATCAGGAATGATTACAAAAATACAAAAAAGCTCAAGATCATGAAGAAAATAATTAACGAAATGCATGAAGAAGTTAATATCATAAAACATGATTAGCCCTCGACTAAACAATAAGTTAGTAATTATTCATTTCTTATGAACACAATAGCAAGGAAATTATTATTTTTATTTGCATATTATATTTTCTTGTATTATTGGCACCACTAAGCTTTATGCTTAGCTCGTCGCTTTTGCAACGCGTAGGTACTGAAGATTTGGACAGAGGGCCCAGTAGACCACAGATTCGGTAAGGCAGTTCACAGTTCTGCATAGTGTCCGTGTCACCTCAACTTCCACAGTGCATTGGTAGGACACTAGGTGTCATTTTGGTATTTTGTAACTAAATTTTCATTTTCTCATATGTAGTTAAACTTATGAAATGTATTTTGATGATCATGTAAATAATGAGAATTGTGTTTGTAAAGGGAAAAGAGAATGTTTATTTGTGATTTACACTTGATTATCACATGTGATGGATGATTGAGAACTGAAATTGAAAATTGTTGAGATTTGATACTGAAGTTAGAGAATGATCGAATATGATTATTAGAAGTGATTTTCACAGGTTCCGAAGAACTGTTTTCTCCATTTTTAGCCAGTACTCCGCCGGATTTTCTATAAAATATTCGGAACCTCAAATAAATTACAATTTCAATAAATGAATTATATTTCACAAGTCATTCTCAAAACTATGATAAAAATGAATTAAGATAAAATAGAGTGCTCCGGAACACTGAGTGGCATAACTTGCTCGGCTACACTGTAGTCGGGTAAGGGGTGTCACAATGAGTACACCAATATTTTGTATTTTGTAATGCAATGATGTTCACTGTATGTACATATTGTTGTTGGTTTTGAGCAGTTGTAAATTAAAATTGTACATTGGAGTTGTAAAATAATTATGAGTTATTTTGGCTTCTAAAAATTGTATTATATTTTCTCGATCTCAGTCCTTGAAAAATTACTGTGAATTTGACTTGAGAAATGTGTTGGATTGAGAAAAATGTTGAAGTTGAGATTTGGAAATTTATTGAAGTGCTTTTTACAGGTTTTTTGAAGAACTGATTTATCCAAAATACAGATGGCACTCTACCAAAATTTTTACAGAAATTCCAAATAATTCAAATGTGCTAGTTCTATCACTTCAGTTCAAAAAGGTTTTTAACACCTGTAAATAGTGCTCACCACTGTAAAAGAAGTAAGAAAAGTTTTTAAAATCCCTTATAGTGTATTTAATGGATTATCAGTAGACGGAGTTGGTAATTCATTAGGTATACTACAGGATCATGTTATGCCTTACAGAGGGGTAGGGTGTGACAAGGGAAGTCCTCTATGTCACACCCTACCCCTCTGTAAGGCATGACATGATCCCGTAGTATACCCGATGAATTACCAACTCCGCTTCATCGATAACCCATTAAATACACTACAAGGGATTTTAAAACTTTTCTTACTTCTTTTACAGTGGTGAGCACTATTTACAAGTGTTAAAGACTTTGGTGAACTGAAGTGAAACAACTAACTCATTTGATTTATTTGGAATATCTGTAAAAATTTTGGCAAGGTGCCATTTGTATTTTGGACAAAATAGTTCTTCAGAAAACCGGTAAAAAGCACTTCAATTATTTTCCAGATCTCAACTCCAACATTTTTCTCAATACAACACATTTCTCAACTCAATTCCATAGAAATTTTTCAAAGTCTGAGATAAGGAAATATAATACAATTTTTATAAGTCAAATAACTCATAATAAATTTACAACTTCAAGGTACAATTTGAATTTACAACTGCTCAAACCAAAACAATATGTACATACAGTGTCATACATTACAGTACAAAATGCAAAATATTGGTATACTCATTATACTGTAATCCTCATCGGATGTATTAGCACTTAGTCTCACTCCCTGTCTGTCTCTACCGCGACAAAGAATAAAGCTATCACGAGACAATGTCTCAAGCAGTACAACATTAACCAAATACAATTTTAATTCACAATTCATAAATGATATCAATAGTGGATACTTAAAACCATAGTTAAATTCAAGACAATGAATGTCATAAGGAATTTAAACTCCAATTCACAAATTATCAAAATTCATAATAACACAATTTAGTCAAATAGTTTAAGAATACCGTATTGCCAATTCATGCACAATTTGATCAAATAACTGAATAATACCTTTTTGCAAATCAATAACACAATTCGATCAAATAACTGAATAATATCGTTTTGCAAATCAATAACACAATTCAATCAAATAACTGAATAATATCGTTTTGCAAATCAATAACACAATTCAATCAAATAACTGAATAATATCGTTTTGCAAATCAATAACACCATTCGATCAAATAATTGAACAATACAATGTTGCCAATCAATAACACAATTTAGGTCATGACACAAATTTTTCCATATATGCCGTGTTGTACACCACGACAAGACATACTCACCCCAATAATCGAAATCAATGAGGGAGGAAGCTAGCTATCTAATGAGTACTCATCCACACTCACCTCAGACTAGGAAGTCAAAGAGGGAGGAACATAATCATACTCACCCCAGACTGATTAGTCAAAGAGGGAGGAATAATCACACTCACCCCATTAATGGAGGAGGAACATAGTATCAGTGTCATGCCAATTGTGAGTCAAAACAATTCCAAACATTTTATTCAAATGATCCGTAAGAATCCAATAAATTTCCAAAGTTATAATTTCATTCACAAATTGGCAACACAATTCGTAATTCACTTCAATTTCCACAAAAACCATTTACAGTGCTTTTCAATCAATAAGTATCCATCAATATCATTCAAACAATTTTTCACAGTTTCAAACCATTCACAATGTTTTTCAATCAATAAGTGTCCATCAAACACATTTCCACAATTTAAAACAATAATATACAAATAGTCAATATTTATTTCAATTGAAAATAATTCAAAAGAAACAGTTGTTGTGCACAAACCTCTGATGACTGTCCCCCTGGTCTGGACTCAGTGTTTTCTTCCCTTTTGCTGAGTCCTTGTTAACTGAGAAACACAATTTGAAGTGTTTCAGTACTAAATTAAACTGTCTCTATCGATGGTGTTTGGTAAATAATGCACTGAACTCAATTATTCACTTAATCACCTAATATACCGACCCTCGCTATGCTTTTAGGTAAATTAGGTTTTAGTGTCGTTAATATGTCACATTCGATAGGGTTTTAGGTTTGGTACGTTTTACCAAAGTCATTTTCTTGTTTAGTGCATTTTAATGCAAATTGCTGGATTCCGGGACACTGGTTTGACCTAGCCGAACGATCTAGTTCCCTCGGTTTTCGGGTCTCGGTCAAAACTACAAACTTGTAGATCTAGGTCTTATGGACCGCGGTGCAAAATTTTAGGTCAATCCGAGTTAAGTAGACCAAGTTATGGTCATTACACTATTGCTGGTCAATTGGTATCAAATTAGGTCAATTTTGGGTCAATTTGGTCAACTCTGGTTCGGCCAGTTTTTGGACCCGAACTTGTGCAAGTTGTTTGACTTGCTTATGGTCATTTCTGGGCTTTGGTGTCTTCATAAGACTTGTAGGTATGGGTCTTAACTATTCATGGTTAAAATGTCAGGTCAATTGGACCTGTTTTGAGTGAGTTATGGCCTAAACACTCACTGCTGCCCAATTGGTCATTTTTCAGGTCCTAATTGCACCTAATCCGAATTGGTCATTTTCTTAGGTCACCTTGCAAGCAGAATTTTGATATGTTTTCTCAATGAAAGTTGGCACATTTTGTGCCTAGTTCCACCTCCAATTGGTCTCATACCAATTGAGGTTACACATTTAAACTTATTAGCTAAAATGTACACTGCCCTTGGTTACTTTGCTTAACACACATCAATCACACACATTTACCTTGCAATTTGTTCACTTCCCTACCAATCTGTTTTGGTACATTACCAAAAGCATATTCTACTTTACATTAACATTACTTTGGGCAGATTACAATTACCCTCAACACACCAAATATAATTCACATTTACAAATTCTAAGTACCATTACATACACACCTAACCATTACAAATCTTACATACACTTTACAATATCAATCTACATACATATCCATCAATCCTTCTAGGTCAATATTCTGCCTACACTTCCATGAATACATACATTTACTCAAGTGTTCCCAAGCTGCGAAAATTGTCCTTCAACATCAAAGTGCCCTACAATTTACCAATTCCCATCCAAGTGCATAAATCACCATATATATGTGAAATAATTCACTAGGATATTAAATCACCAAGATCAACATTATTTCTCATCAATTATATGCATAATAAATCATTAAATGCGTGACCCCATGGCTGTCCAAAAATGGCTATCTCAATAACTATTTAAACTTTAAAATTTCCTTCACCAAACTAACACCCATTACATGAACATAAAGTTTAACAAAGGAATTCTCAAAAATGTAAACTTACCTTTGATTGTAACTTGCTAAACCTTCACCAAACTTCTCAAATTTGGTATCAATATCTTCCTTGTGATGTGTAGACCATTTTTGATGAAGGAACTCAAGTGATTAGAAGTGAAATGAGTGGTTAGATGAGCTTGCATGAAAAATGGCCATGGTGGTTCCCATTTTCTTCAATTCGGCAATGTTTATGAAATGAGGAAGATGAACATTCTGATGGGTTTAGTGGACTTACATCAGCCACATTTTATGTTTAATTTAATCCTTTAGTGGTCCACTTACTCATTTATTATATAATAATGCTTAAATGTGTTATTTACACATTTTTCACTCCATTTTTGGCTATTTACTTTATGTACCACCAAATTAATTTTTTATTTCATTTTCTAAGTGTAATATTATTTATTTTTAATGGACATTTAGGTCAATAGACACTTCAGGATGTCAAATGACCATAATGCCCCTGTTCAGGTGGCATTCCCGATTTTTCGGTATTATCGGGTTTTGTCTGTTTTTTGATTTCTCACTTTTCTTTGTACTAATTATTTAATTTTTCTTTAATCTTTCTAATGAGATTTATACTTCAATAAGGGTCTATTTATGTCCTAAAAATGTTTTCCAGGGTTCCCCGCAGTCCAGGGCCAGTCAACGGTCCACGTCGTGACTTCCCGGTGCGGTCACCCATCGCTAGGTTTCCCGGCTCACTTATTCGGTTACATTTCTTTGCTATGATTTTTCCTTTGTTTTTCTTGTATTTTCTTTTCTTGTATTTCATTATTTATGTCTCCTCTCTCATATCAAGGTGTGGTTCTAGGCATCCTAGCTGTCCGGACAGCACTGGTCACCGGAACAACAGAACGCACTACCGAACTTAGGGGTGTTACACTTTAAGCCGTTCGGAATTTTTCTCCTTAGAATAAAGAAGCGGTTCTTCCAATTCTTCAGGGAGGAAGGAAGATCGGTAAAGAGCTCACAATGTGGCTTCGCCTGGAAGAACTAATACTCGTTGTCCTTTCGATGAGTTAATCTATGTAGTTCAGCGAATACCTTAGCTGTAGGACGGAGTCCCTTAGCTCGGCAGAGGCCTCTGAAGGCTACTAGGATCCGCCACGAGTTCGGGTGAACCTGGGCGATGCACACTTGATGAAATTTTAAAACTTCCTTTAAGAAGTCATCAGTGGGGAACCGTAGCCCGGCCTTTAATTGTTCTTCGTACACCATGATCATATCGTTCTCCTCGAAGAAATGATCAGCACGAAGATCACCATGAAACTTAATCAGCTCGTATGAATCAGGCCGGATGTTGTACTCCTGGCTGAACGACTGCAGGTCGATTTCTTGCGGGATTGATGGTAGCTCATCCATGGGAAGATTTTCTCTCCCTGAAGAAGGTACATGCCTCGATGGTGCTGCTTGCCCCTGAGCTGGAACGGAGACCCTAGGAGGTTCAGGTCGTACACTTGGTCCGACCACCTCCACTTCATCAAACGACCACGAGATCTGAACGGAAGGGGGGCTTGTCGCTCTCTAACCCTTGGCACTGCTCATTTTCAAAGAAAATAGAGAATTTAAAGTAAAAGGAGGATCAAAACCCTTACCGAAGCTTGATCGGTGTCAGAAGAACTTGAAAAATCGAGAGAATTTCGGAATCACTCGCGGGATGCTGAAAATGACATAAGAGAGCAATTGGCTGACCCATCCCCTATTTATACCCGTCTGAGCATTTAATGCTCACAGTGTTCCAGGCGGTGCATCGGTTAGCGGGATTCGCCAGCTTTTCTGATACATCTCACGAATATTCCAAAAATTCCATAATAAAAGGGATCGGCTAGTTACAGATCGGTGAATTAAGGCAGATCAGTTAAGGGTTGTTTAGTTAGGAATCAGATCGGATAAACACAACAGAGATCGGAAAATAATCAATGCGATAATAATAAAAGTGATAGTTGTGAAAATAAAATTTTATTTTCGAAAAGGTCGGATTACATCATTTAGGCGATCTCTAGAGATCGGATTACATAAAAGTTGAGTTACATCATTTGGGTGATCTCTAGAGATCAGATTACATTGAAGGTCGGATTACATCATTTGGGCGATCTCTAGAGATCGGATTACATAAAGGTTGAGTTACATCATTTGGGCGATCTCTAGAGATCAGATTACATTGAAGGTCTGATTACATCGTAGGGGGGATCTCTAATAAAGACCTATGTCAAAGCCTAGTCTCGTGGCTGAATCAAAAGATGTGTTTGATCGGGAGACCGGCCATTGACATCGGATAGATGTACAGCTTAGATGGGGTGATTATGACTCTCATGAGGATGGAGAGTCATCTCCATTGTCATCGACCAGAACCGCGTTGTAGTCGGGACGCCCAATGTGGTGAGGAGCCAAATGAACTTCAAGGGGCAGTCACCGATGTTAAGGGGAATCTTAGCAGTCTTCTCGCCCGAAATCAGTTCGCCGATTATATCGGTCGAACGATTCGAGATCGACACGATCGAAGTCCTCGATCCAGATCAGAAAGTTAGTCCGGTTCTCTCACTGTCATCAAATGAGGTTATCATAATTCTTCGATCACCGGGATCGTAAATTTTCAGTCGGGGAATAAAAAGAACAATCGGAAAAAGAACAATCGGAAAAAGATCAAAAGCCACTACCATGGCTGGGACTACTGCCGGAGCAGTTAGAATAGGAACTGTGAAAAGGAAGAGAAAAAAATCAAATGTGGGGGGCTTCCCGGTTGAAGGTATATATATAGGAAAAATCCGAGCATTTATTGCAAGTAGAAAACGAAGCGGATGCCTCAAAAATCGAAGGAGTAAATGCTTTGACTGAACCGAACCAGAAGGAGGAAAAGACCGGAGTAGGAGAGATTGGAAAAGAGGAGCCCAGCATGAGATATCGAAAAAGGATCATGTTGGAAAGACCGGAAAGGAGGGAAGGTCGGAAAACAAAGGGAATAAGACAACTTCCACTAATGGTCGTCATAATCAGAGCAGAGGTAGTTAAAGCGTTGCAGACGAAATCTCCACCGCACGCCCCAGAATTGCCCGCATTACTGACATGCGCCAGAGTATGTCATGACAGTGCTGTACATCCTAATCTCCACCGTTGATCTTACTTATAAGGACGAGCTCGGAGCCCTTGGATCAAAGAAGAAGACGACAAGGCTAGCGCCTTTCACTTCTAGCCCTCGGATCGCTCTTGACAAGAAAATTTTGGGCCGTCAGATTAGAAGAGAGAAAGGACAAATATTTCGAAAGGGATCTCAGCCGTCCGTTCTGATTCTCTTTAATTCCCAAGCATCAGATCATGTACTTTAAAATCCTAACCCTCTATCTCCCTCAAAACAAATCTTGACCCTTCATGGGGAGCACCCGGTTCCTATAAATACCTGCATGAAAACTGTTCAAAGGGAAGGAGAAAAAAAATAGTGAATATAGCAGAAGGACTCTGAAACTTAATTCAGCTCGTTACTCTGCTATTTTTGAGCTTTCATAAGAAAAAACTTTTGAAACCAGTTTTCTAAAGTATTTTCTTAAAAAGGGATTTTTGAATACTGAAACTCTCCATTTTCAGTTCGATTCATTATCCGGTGACACTCTCACTTTCTGTCTTTGTTATCTTTATTTCCACTCCCGTTGTTCAAGCTCAACTTCATTCAAACTTGGGTATTCTTTTGACTTGACTGCATTTTAGCAAAGTATCCTTCATTTCAAAGCGAACCTTAGTCCTCTGGCTATCAACCCGCAGTCCTATTACGTTTTGTGATTCCGTACTTAGTTCAATAGATTCGGCTCCCTACAGGTGAGTGCTTATATCGCTGCTTTATCAAGTGTTCGCTTTATTTCATGTATTTCATTTATTTTTATATTTGTAATTTTCACCAAGTTTATATTGCGTTAAAAAACGTGAAGAAGGTTATTCTCGAGTTTTTTTCTTTGTTAATCAGTCCATTCTTTTTGTTAATCTTCGTTACTTCTGAATGCAAGAGTTCTAGTCCCGAGTAGCGTATAAATAGTTGGATAAAATGTAGGTAACTGTATCTTAAGCGTTTCTTTAAAAATGGAAGGTCTGAATAATAAGTCAGGAAAATAGTAAAGCTGAATCACTAGGCTAACACAGAAGACGATCGGGTGAGATGCCATAAGGTGGAATAAAACCAAATCTCAGATAAATAAACGGAACAGATCGGGTATCAAAAGGTACTGGCTAGGCGACCACATAGGAGGTCGGTAAAATTCAGTCTGGTATCCCTTGTCTAGTCACGAGGTACCAAGGAGTTAAAAGAAGCCTTATTCCGATCCCCGGCATCTTTGAATGCCAGAACCCTTAGTCTTAGGCTCTTATGATGTGTAGCTGTAGTCAAATTTTGAGAGGTCGGAAAAGTCTTTATCCGACTTCCATTAAAATAAAAGGGATCGGAGGAGAGTTCGTATTTGATTCTCACCCTAAAATTTTAATTAATACTTAAAAGAGATCAGAGGAGAGTTCTTATCCGATTCTCACCTAGAAATTTTAATGAATATTTAAAAGAGATCGAAAGAGAGTTCTTATCCGATTCTCACCTAAAAATTTTAACAAATATTTAAAAAGAGATTGGAGGAGAGTTCTTATCCGATTCTCAAGCCTAAAATTTTAATGAATACTTAAAAGTGATCGAAGAAGAATTCTTATCCGATTCTCAATCCAAAATTTTAAGAAATATTTAAAAAGGAGATCGGAGGAGAATTCTTATCTGATTTTCAATCCAAAATTTTAACAAATATTTAAAAAAGAGATCGGAGGAGAGCTCTTATCCGATTCTCAATCCAAAATTCTAATAAATATTTAAAAGAGATCGGAGGAGAGTTCTTATCCGATTCTCAATCCAAAAATTCTAATTTTAATCTAAAAGAGATCTGAGGAGAGTTCTTATCCGAATCTCAAATTGGATTCTAACAAATATGCAAAATGACCCCTTAAACAAAACCGATACGCAACAGTAACTCACTAAGGGTCGACTCATTTATTTATGTATCTGGGTAACCCGAATTGGTGAAAAATCAAATATTTCCTTTTACCAAGAGGATTAACATCTCCGTTTGTAACTATCAAATCTAGTTTATAAAGAGCTTGAAGTTAAATCTGCTTACCCTCATTGAGGGACGAGGTGGGGTGCCTAACACGTTCCCCACCCGTTTACGGACTCCGAACCTAGAATCTCTGTTCTTGAAGTGGTTTCATTTTAATTTATTTTCACGAATGGTTTTCTTTAATTTCCTTCAAAATTAAAGTGGCAACTCCTCACTCTTTCCCACTTCGGTGAGTGTTCGTCCAGGCGACCGCAAAACCCTTTGCAACAGCTTGGCGACTCCACTGGGGACGGTACTTTTCCTTCAACCCCCGGCCCAGAGATCCAAAAGCAAATTTAATTTTATGTTCCTATAAACTAGAATTATATTTAAAAAGGTACAATTTATGAAATTCGAAAACTTTAGTCTATTAATGTTTGTTATTTCCGCTAACCGCTTTGTTTATTTTTGTTTTATATCCTATAGCATTCTCCGTCTAAAAAGGAAAAATAAAAATCCCCCTGTATTGGGAAGAGGTAAAGGTGTCCCTTCACACACTGAACACTCACATAATGTCCTCACACACTTCAGCCCTATACCTGGGCTTTCTTACCCTTTTAGGAAATAGGAGGGGGTCATGTAGCGGTACCTGTGGGTTTTACCCCGTTAGTATCCGTGAAGGCTTCTGCTCAAAATAAAACTCGTTCTATTCACTGTGATACCCGTGGAACTTTCCCGACAGTATCATGGGGGATAGAATGGGGCTCTGCTATTCACAGTAGGGGCAATTTGGGAACCTGTGACTTTTAGAAAATTAGACCTTGAGCTAAACTGTCACGATAGCTGGAAGCCGTAGTAAGCTACCTTATAAGATAGAACTATCCCATTAGGTAGCACCTAACCGATACTAAGACTCTCCTTACTTTAAGACAAAAGGGGCATACTTACCCTTACCCTACTCTGCTTGTGTTTTCTTTTGTTCTTATTGTGAGGGTAATCTTGAATCATACTGTTGGAAAGACCTGCACACTTTCCTATTTTGATAAATGTGTAGGTGTTACTTTGTCAACAGTATAATTCAAAATTACCCGAACTTACCTTGCTAACAAAATTTTCCTACAGGCATCACCGAAATAAGGTCTGTAAAAGGATAAGCATCATTTTTTAGCATGGCATCCTCGAGTCAGTTGACAGAAGAAATTCAGAATGCCAAACCATGGTCCAAATCAGCTCATAGTTCAGTACCCCCACAGAATGATGTCACCAAGGCACCTGCTAGCTCATTACCCCCATTGGACCTGAGCAAAATTAAAGTCAGAATGAACAGTCTCGAGGGTCTGGCCAATGGTTGGAAGTTATTTTCCGATAAGGTCAAAGCACAATTTGAGAAAAGATATGGGAGGATTGAAACCTTGATACGAGTTAAAGTTTAACTCTCGGCATTAAAGGCCATGTTGACAGTTTGGAATCCTAAGTATGGGATGTTCTCTTTCAACGATATCGATACTGCTCCCACTATGGGACAATATCAAGCATTGCTAGAAATTCCTTACGCGGCGCAGAATCGGATTTACCTACACCTGGATCATAGGCAGACCTGAAAACGGTTCGCACATATGCTGGGGATTCCACCAGAAGAAGTAAAGGCGAGGGAAACTGTCAAAGGAAACACACATGGATAGTATTGGACTTATCTCAAGAAGTGGTTGGATCAATACATCCAAGAGGAACAGTGGGATCAAGCTTCATTGATTCTCGCTTTAGCAATCTACGGCCTGATCTTGTTCCCTGGACCTTCCGGAATCATAACCTGCGGCGTTGTGGAAATGTTCTGGGTAGTAGAGAAACAGAAGGTCAATCCAGTACCGGCTATTCTTGCCTAGACTGTCTTAACCCTTACTTACTGCAGACAACAATGCAAGGGATCCATTAAATGTTGTTCTCAATTATTGCACCTTTGGATCATTAGTCATATGTGTCCTGTGGAGACGAAGGGATTAACTTGGTACCTTGACCAACCTCTCATCGAGAAAATAACTCGATTAGTAATCGGCCCGAAGGATGAGCCGCAGTGGCAAAAATGGATTGTGAGCTTCAACAGCTATGACTACTGTTGGAGGAAATTGTGGACGTCGGGTCTATCCATTTTGGTCGGCACGGGGGGTAATCAATCAGTATCCCTAATCGGAGTGACTGGATACACAAGTTACACTCCGGCATTAGTAATGAGACAATTCGGCTCAACACAGTTCAGAATCAACATTGAGGAATACCACCAAGGTCATTTCTACCATGAGCTCAAGGAAGAGGAAGGGTTGAAAATAGATCACAGATCTTGGGAAAACATCACTCTGATGGAAAGGTCGCCTAAAAGCTCGAGTGCCACGGGCAATTATCTTAAATGGAGGGCTGACAGGGATCAAGAACACTTGACTGCAGATCCAACAAAATTCGAAGACAGCAACCCTCGCCAAAACGTCCTTTCAGAAGAAGATGGTGATTGTTTAGCCAACTCCCTACAAAAGGCAAACACTGAAAACTCGCAACTGTAAGAATAAATAAAACAGTTGGAGGACCAATAGCAGAACCTCAAAAGAAAAGTAAGAAGACTCAGGGAAGAGGCAAGGACCAAAAAGATGGGGTTTGAAGAGCAAGAGATACAGTGGGAAAAGGAAAAAAACTCTCTCCAAGTTGTAATAAAAGAAGCAGAAGTACAGAATAGCAAAGTTCAGGAGAAAATGAAATATCAGGAAATACTCTTGGAAGAATATAAACAAGAAAGCAAAAAGAAGAAGCTTGAATTGAAGGAACAAGCACTGCTTATCAATGATATTTTGAAAGAATGTGCTAAAGAAAGGAAGGAAAAAGAAAGACAAGCTGCTCTCTATCAGGAGCTGAAAGAGAATGTTGACCAGCTGGAGAGGATGATAGCACAGGGAAAACAAGAACTCCTACCTGAATCCGAATATGCTCTAAAAGTGTTCAACCCTGCCAGACAAGAAGAAAGGTTATATGAGTATCTCAGAAAATGTCATCTCATTATAAAGAACCTCCCTGAGCCTAGGCCGATGTAAAGAATGCTGTGTATGAATTATTCAGTTAATAGAATGATTTTTGGGCCATTGTTTAGCAAAATCGTGAATGAATAGTATAATTCCCGTAGGGACCCCCTCTCTAGGTTATCCGAAAAATTGGATGTGCCATATGGACAGGTATCATAGATGCGCATTCAATCCAGTCATTCACAGTCAGACTATCGAACGATGCCATGATAAAATTGATGCAATTATCCTTCTGCAGATTTCATTTTGACTCCCAAATGCCACTGTATCCTTTGTCCGAACTAGGACCTTTGGCTTTTTTTACGAAATTCAAAATTCATTAAAAGCTTTTTTTTACCCCCCTACAAAAAATCAACATTGCTTCAAATAGAGCAAGTCTGACCAGACACGCAGTTCAACCCAGACGGGTGTACTTAATAAGATCAAGAACAAGAAGGCTAATGGAGACCAAGAATAAGTTCAGAACCTACAAGGGCAAGTGTCCAAGCTGAAAGATCAGGTCTCAGAACTTATGAGACTAATGAGGGAGATGTCCTAAAATAAACCTGCTTCGGAACCTAACTTACAACTACCTCCCCCACCACCTACAACAATTGATCCGCATCAGGCTTCAACCTCTTTTACCTTTCAGTCACCTATCCCGGATCCGACAATCACCGTCAATCCGGCTACCATAAATAATGACCTACCTTTCTCCCATTATCCAGCCGTCTCAATGCTGACCCATACCCTTCAATACTAATTCCTCCAGTTCACTCCACCCCTCATCTCCCAACTGAGGGAGCATTTCATGCAATAGGGGGAGAAAATAAGACCAGGGAAAATGAGAAGCTGTCTGCTCTAGATGAGAGATTGAGAGCAATAGAGGGGCTAAACATGTATGGTTCAGTCGACGTGGCATCACTGAGATTGGTGCCAGACGTGGTAGTACCGCCTATGTTCAAAATCACAGACTTCGATAAGTACACCGGGAACTCAGACCCCCGTATTCACCTAGCAACCTACATTGCCAAAATGTCTGCCTTGACAGAAGATGACAGACTTCTCATCCACTTCTTCCACGAGAGTCTCTCCAGGGCAGCCCTGAGATGGTGCATACAGTTGGACAGGAGTAAACTGCGCTCCTGGAAGGATTTGGCTGATGCTTTCCTGAAGCAGTATAAATTTAACTACGATGTAGCCCCCACAAGGAGAGACCTCCAAAACCTGGTGCAGAGAGACAGGGAAAGCTTCAAGGAATATGCCCAAAGATGGAGAGAAAAGGCTGCAGAAGTATATCCTCCGGTGACCGACAATGAACTATGCTCCCTGTTCATCGAGACGTTGAAGGCTCCTTACTTCAATTTGATGATTGGAAACACTTCCAACAGCTTCTCGGATATCATCCAAACTGGTAAGAGAATAGAGGCCAACTTAAGGATGGGGAGACTGCAGGAGTTGGCTGAGACCCCTGCGAAGAAGACTGCTAGTTTTGGCAAGAAAAAGGAGGGTGATGTGCATTCCATCACCCGGCAGAACAATTACTCCCCGCTTCCTCAAAATAACTACAGACCATATCTTCCCCCTCATGGCCAAACCATTGCAAACGTTCCACCTCCTTTCCCAAATTATCCTCACCCACGCCCACAATATCCACCACCTACAAATTACCAGCCCAGACCACCTCCTCCTCTTGCTCAACCTAGACCACCTCAAAACAACCCGAGACCACCAAGAAACCCTGATCCACCTCTGCCCCTCCCACTTAGCGAAATATACCGATACCTCGTCGATATAAACCAGATAGTACCGGTTCCCCTTGACCCAATTCAGCCACCATACCCTAGGTGGTATGATGCCACTGCCCGTTGTGAGTATCATGGAGGGGCACAAGGGCATTCAACCGATAACTACGGGGCACTCAGAGAGAGAGTGCACGCTTTAATCAGGAATGGGTGGTTGAAGATTAAGGGAAATGGTTCCCTCCCCAATGTTACCTCAAACCCGTTGCCCAATCATAATGCGGACTGTAACACCCTCCCGGTAGCAACTCCGTACATTCTACTGTTCCGGTGACCGGTGTCGGTCCGGATAGCTAGAACGTCCGGAAAAATATTTAAAATAAAGTGAGGAACCATAATTAACTCAAATATTAATAAAAAAAATTTAGGAAAAATTTTAGAAATAAAATACAACCAAGTTAAACGAGCCGATGCCCTAGCGATGGGTAACCCAGAGGGAAGTTGCGGTTCTCGCAACTAGGAGCCCTAGACCCAGGGGAAAAATCATAAAATAATTTTTGAGACTCCGGAGAAGGGTCATTGAGGTCCCTATGGCATTAGAATGCCAAGAAAATATTTAGAAAATTTTTTCAATCGGTACAGACAATTTTGACCCGTTAAGCCAAACGGAGGGCATTTTGGTCATTTCGCCTTCAGAGGTGATTTTTGGCCGACTTGTCCAGTTGAGTAAATAATTATTATAACATAAAATATGAATAAACATTGCTAAAAATTAAATTGAAAATGAGTAGTGATGAAAAGAAAAGAAAAACCAAAATAAAGCAAATTATGACATATGATGATGTCATTTAAAAGCTATAACCAATCACATTTAAACAGCCAATTAACTAACTAATAAAAGAGATAAATGAAGACCAAAACAATTAAAAAACAAAGCAGCCATCTTCTTCCTCCCATACCAGCCGAAACATGCCCTAGACCAACCTCCATTGATTTTTCAATCAAAGCTCAATTTCCCTCTTTATTTCACCTTAAACCCTAGACACCTTTCACTAAAAACTTGTCTATACCTCTTGGAAAGTGTTTGGCAGCCTAGAAAAGGAAGGAAAGTGAAGTTTAAACTTGAAAAATTCTGCCCTACAAGAAGTTAGTGCACATATATACTTAGAACTCTTTATTTCCATATTAAAGACTTAAAAAGGAGTAAGAATTTGAAAGCCAAATGAATGAAATTTGTGTTTATGTTTACCATGAATTTCGGCAGCCCTAAGGCAGGGATAGGGTTGATTGTTTTGATGGGCTTAGAGTGGACTAGAGAGAGTGTTTAAAGTGTATATATATACAAGTATTGAATGAAAGTGTTTAAGTGAGGTGTGTGGTGTGAACCCTGAATTTGAGCTAGGGTTTGGGAGTGAAAATTTGAATTTGCTTATGAAATTGTTAAAAAACATTCTAATGGTCAATTAGTGACCATTTGAGGTAAGTTGACCATAATTTGGACTGAAATATAGCATGGCAAAGTGAAATGTGTAGGCTGCCTAATGACAGCAGCAATGAGGCTGTGATTCCAGCCCACTTGGACAGCCATAACTTTGGCTGTGTAGGTTTAATTGGTGTTTGGCCAATTGGACATGAAACTAGACTTATAATGGCACATTTTTGCTGAAGAAACTATGCCCAAAAGACCAAAGCAAGAGGACCAAAAGTTGGCCCCAATCCGGATACCCTGCAAACAGGTTATGCAGAATGACCAAATGAACAGTAACTGTTCATTTGGCCATAACTCACTGTAGATATGGTCAATTGACCTGAAATTTTTACAGAAACAAGATAAGACATAGAAAAACAACTTTCATGAAGAAACCTACCCCCAATTATGGCCAGAACCCATCCAACAATGCAGTGGCAGTCACTATTCATGGTACTGTAGATTTGTTAAATTCTGCAGAATTAAAATCCGGCCAGCCGTGGTTTTTGAACCATATCTGGAGCTACAAAACTCCAAATGGAGTGATTCAAAAAAAGAAATTCAACTAGACAAAATAAGGAACAACTTTCATGTTTACCATTTCCTTAAATTCCCACTGTAACAGTGCCCAACAGAACAGTAAAGTTGTGCTTCAAAAACTGAAAATTCTGCTTCCCTTGGTTTAAGCTTAGAAATGGTATTAATGCTTAATGCCAACAAGTTTTGAATGCAAAATGTGGTATGTTGGGAGTGCCAAAACCAATGTACCTATTTTCTATCAAAAAATAAACATTTTTGTTGACCAATGAGGTAAATAGTGACACCAAAACTTCAAATTCAAAATTTGAAGAATTCAAAAGTATCAAATGCCCTAGTATACCTAACAAGATTGGTTTGGATAGTTTGGCATGCCAATAGGGTTCAGTTAGCAGTACTACACATGGCAATATGCCATTCTGTGATTTCATGGCTTTTAGCCATTCTGACCTTGTATTGATATTTGGCCTTGTGCCTATTATTATTATAGCTTATTAGCTGTTCTGTTGCACATCGGGAGATGCATATGTGACCGATGGTGTGACGGCCGGAGGTACTAGATACCCAGTGCCAGTTTACCCTTTTATCCAGTCCAGTCATTTAGTATAGGTTACTTGGGCAACCAAATGAATGAAAGTGGACAAAGTTAACGAAATAAATGGATATACAAATACAAAACAAATAAGACATATACATTCAATGCAAATTTATTTATGTTATTTCTTTCTATTTTATTATTGCACCACTAAGCATCATTGCTTAGCGCGTTGCTTTTGCCACGCGTAGGTTCTGGAGATACTGATCGAGAGCCCAGTAGACCGCAGACTGTGTGAGTCCATCCTGCAGTTCTGCAAAGTGTCCGTGTCACCTCACCTTCCACAGTGCATTGGTAGGACACTAGGCTTCATTTTGGTATTTTGTAACCAATTTTTATTTTTCCTTTGTGTAAATCAAACTTATGTAATGTATTTTGAGTTTCATGTAAATAATAAAGATTTGTGGTTATGTATGGAAAAATTTGAGTATTTATTCAATGCTTATACATGAGTACCCTGAGAAATGATTGATTGAGAAATGTTGTTGAAAAAATATTGAGTTTGTGATGACATTGGAGTTTGAGAAATGATTGAGTATGAATATTGGAAGTGTTTTTCACAGGTTCCGAAGAACTGTTTTCTCCATTTTTAGCCAGATCACGGATTTTCTACAAAATTTTCGGAACCTCAAATAAATTATAATTTCGATAAATGGCTCAAATATATTATATTTCACAAGTTATATTCAAAAGCATGATAAAAATTAATTAAGGTATATTAGAGTGTGCCGGTACACCGTGTGACATTGCTTACTCGGGTATACTGTACATGGGTAAGGGGCATCACACGGACAATGGTGTAAATATGATAAAGTCAGACGGAGAGGGGTCGGCACCAAAAGTAGACGAACTAATTCCTCACTTTGAGGAAATTTTTAGAATGGCAGTAAGAGAAGGCTACCTCCACCCTCAAGCCCCAGAACTTGAGGTTGAAACGGGATGCCCCTATCATGGAGGAGCAGCTGGTCATGAGCTGCAAAATTGTGAAGAATTTAAGTAAGAGGTCCAGAACTTATTGTCTTTCAAAGTTCTGAGATGCCAAGCAAGGTCCAAAATGGAGGAAGGAATAAATACAGCCCGACTCAGCCAAAACGCCTCCACCCCTAATCACAGAATCACTTTCTCAGCCCCAGTATCCTCACCTCTGGTGACAATCATCCGAACCTCGCCTCAGCTCCCTGTCACAAATATCCATGCCGTACCTTGGAATTATAACTTTCAAGTTTTCACCCAAGGAGCGTCAAGCAGTACATCAGCTCCTAATCTTGCTTCACCTTCAGCACCTCTAAAATCGTGCTTCACTCCTCATGAGCATTTTAAGATGACTTATGCCGGACCTACCAGCAGTACTACTCCCCAAGCTAATCCTCAGCCCGTCACTGCCACAAAATCCTCCCCACCTGAGTAAGAAGTTAGTTTATAACTCGAAGTGGGAGATGTTACGGGTATGAAGAAAAAGAAAAGAAGAGAGGGAAAGTAAAAATGGGAGAATCACAGAAGAGTACAGAAGAGGAGGTTGAGAAAATGGAGGAAGTAGAACCTACCGGACCAAGAGAAGAAGAGGAGCTGCTGCTTCAAATAATGAAGCAAAGTGAGTATGATGTGGTAGAACAGTTGAGAAAGACACTTGCTCGAATTTCACTGTTATCGCTGATTCTGAGCTCTGAGGTGCACGGTCAAGCCTTGCAGAAAATCCTGGATCAGGCCTTTGTGAACCCCGACATCACACTGGGGCAGTTCGAGAAGATAGTGGGACAAATCTGGGCATCCAGTTTTGTCACTTTCTCAGAAGAAAAGATAGACCCTGGAGGCTTAACGCACACTAAAGCTCTGCATGTGACCGTGAAATGTAAAGGTTGTATAGTGGCCAATGTCCTTATAGATAATGGATCAGTGCTCAATGTACTGCCTAGTACCACCTTGGCCAGGCTGGCGGTTGACTGATCGAATATACATCAGAGTGCTATGGTGGTAAGAGCCTTTGACGGTACAAGGAGAGAAGTGCTGGGAGACATTGACTTGCCCCTCCAAATTGGCGCATGCACCTTCAACGTCACATTCCAAGTGATGAACATTGAACCTGCCTATACTATGTTGCTAGGGAGGCCTTGGATCCATTCAGCGAATGCCGTTCCTTCAACTTTGCACCAGAAGATAAAGTACATTATGGACGGCAAAATCATCACTGTGAGAGGGTAAGAAGCCATATTGGTCACCAAGCCACAATCACTTCCTTATGTGGAAGCTGCTGAGGAGTCATTGGAAAGCTCCTTCCAAGCCCTCGAATTACAAGAAACTATCTCAAAAAATAAATGGGATATGGCTATGGTAGCCAAGGTGATGTCGAGGAATGGATATGAAGAGGGCAAAGGCCTAGGCGCTACATTGCAAGGGATTATCAAACCTATACCGGCTATCCAGAAGGTAGGCCATTGTGGTTTGGGTTATAAGGAGGACGCCCTCATGGATGGGCAATTCTGGATGAGGAATAGACTTCAGGATCAAAGATTTGACTAGAAACTCGGGAGAATGAAAGTAGTCCCGAGAATCACAGAGGTATTCACTAAACCGGTCATTGAAAATCCGGCAGAGGTTGAAGAATCACCCGATGAACCATCCGTCGATGTCATCCACTTGGATTCCTTGTATGAGGCTCTGGTCTCGCTAATAGCTGAGGGGCAAGAACTGGACAACTGGACAGCAGAGGACATCCCTGTACTTAATTTCGAGTAAAGTACTTTTGGTTATCTACAATTGATCATTTTGTCCATGGTGGCAAGTGTAATATTGTAAATGGACCCTTTTCTTATGTCATAAATGTTAATGAATTAATAGTGCATTTTATATCCAATTCTTTTTTTCCTTTCCTTTTGAATTCCAATCTTATAATATATTCCATTTTCGTTCATTCAGGACCATTCATCAATTAGCACCTAATAATTCAATAGACTTAGAGATTCCCCTGGTTAATTTTCAAATCCCCATAACTACCATTACTTCAAATGATTCTGAGGTGGAACTCACAGAGGAAAGGGATGAAAGAGATGAACCTTCCCTAGTGCCTCGTAGGGACGAAACGTGCACTATAAACTTGGGCACAGAAGAAGTAAAAAGGGAACTTAAGGTTGTGGAGAGTGTAGAATTGGGAGATATGATCACTTTGCTCAAAAAATTCCTGGACGTATTTTCATGGAGCTATGACGACATGATCGGCTTAGATCCCCAGACTACACACAAAATTCCCCTAATTCCATGAACAGTCCCGGTAAAGCAGAAATTAAGAAAAATGAATCCTGACACACTGCTCAAAGTTAGGGATGAGGTCAAGAAACAGTATGATGCTGGGTTTCTAGAAGTGGTCAAATATCCTAAATGGATAGCTAACGTTGTCCCGGTAATGAAGAAGGATGGGAGAGTCCGGGTGTGTGTTGATTATAGGGACCTTAATAAAGCAAGCTTGAAAGATGATTTCCCTCTCCCTCACATTGATGTTTTAGTAGACAATGCTGCAGGATTGGGCAGGTGTTCGTGTATCGATGGGGCATCAGGGTACAATCAAATCCCAATGGATGAGGAAGACAAGGAGAAAACTTCTTTTATCACTCAATGGGGGGTATTTGGCTATCGGGTCATGCCTTTCGGGTTAAAGAATGCTGGAGCCACCTACCAACGTGCTATGGTCACATTATTCCACGATATGATGCATAAAGAAGTGGAGGTGTACGTGGATGATATGATCATCAAATCCAGGAGAGAAGAGAGCCATGTGCAGGTAATGAGGAAAGTATTCGAGAGACTCAGGAAATATCAGCTGAAACTGAACCCTGCCAAATGCATATTCAGAGCTAGATCTGAGAAATTATTGGGATTCATAGTGAGCAAGAAGGGAATAGAAGTTGATCCAGACAAAGTTTGAGCCATTCAAGAGATGCCATCCCCAAAAACAGAAAGGGAGGTGCACAGTTTCTTGGGGAAGTTAAACTACATATCAAGGTTTATTTCCAATCTCACCGCTAAAGCTGAGCCTCTTTTTAGACTACTCCGAAAGAACAACTCCACTCAATGGGATTCAGTTTGTCAAAAGGCTTTCGAGAAAATCAAGCAGTATCTGTCCAACCCACCAGTATTGGTTCCACCAGTGGCGGAAGGCCTCTGATTCTATATATGGCGGTCCAACAAAGCTCAATGGGATGTGTTTTGGGGCAACATGATGATACCGGCCGAAAGGAGAGGGCTATTTATTACCTGAGCAAAAAGTTCAATGATTGCGAGTCAAGTTACTCTTTCCTAGAGAAAACTTGCTGCGCGTTAGCCTGGATAGCAAATCGTCTCAAGCACTACATGCTGAATCACAAGACATGGCTCATTTCCAGGATGGATCCTCTCAAGTATGTATTCGAAAGCCCATTCGTGCCAGGAAGGATAGCCAAATGGTAGGTCATATTATCCCAATATGACATTGTCTATATGACCCGGAAAGCAGTGAAAGCGTGATCGCTGACCTCCTAGCAGAAAACCCTATCCAGGATTATAAAGCTCTGGATTTTGAGTTCCCCGATGAGCATATTAACGAAGTAGACTGCGGAGAAGAAGAGCCAGCTGATGTATGAGAAATGTATTTCGACGGAGCTATCAATTTATCCGGTAGTGGAATCGGAGCTATATTGGTATCCCCGGATGGAAAACACTTCCCGATAGCTATCAAGTTGAGATTTGACTGCACCAACAACGTCGCAGAATACAAAGCTTGTGTGATGGGTTTACAAGCTGCCATCGAAATGAAAGTCAGGAAGTTAGAGGTATATGGAGACTCAGTCTTGATCATTTATCAAGTCAAGGGAGAATGGCAAACTAAGGATCCGAAGCTATTCCCATATTAGAAGTACTTAGTGGAGTTGATTAAGAAGTTCAAAGAAATCTCTTTCACTCACCTTAGTCGAGACAAGAATCAATTTGCAGACGCCTTAGCCACCCTGGCTATTATGGCTCAAATGGAAGAAGGGCTGACAACTCAGGTATTAAAGATTAAAGCAAAAAGTGAGCCGGCTTACTGCTTCGTGATCGAAGAAGAACCTGATGGTAAACCTTGGTACCATGACATCTTGCTTTACATCAGAACCAGAGAATTCCCCTCTAGGGCGAGCAAAAATGAAAAGAGGATGATTCAGAGATTAGCATTGGGATACTTCCCCAGTGGAGAAATTCTATACAGAAGGAGCTCCAATGGCGAATTGTTGAGATGTGTGGATGCAAAAGAGGCGAAGAGAATCCTTTTCGAGACTCATGAGGGAAACTGTGCAACCCATGCCAATGGGCATATGATGGCTAAGCAAATCATGAGACGGGGGTATTTTTGGACTACCATGGAAAAGGATTGCGTCGAGTATTTCCGAAAGTGCCATAAGTGTCAAATTTACGCGGATCTGATAAATGTTCCGCCTCACCAATTGTTCAACCTCGTTTCACCATGGCCTTTCGCAATGTGAGGCATTGATGTAATTGGTCCCATCAACCCTAAGGCGTTCAATGGGCATAGATTTATCCTGGTGGCTATCGATTATTTTTCTTAATGGGTCAAAGCGACATCATATGCCCACATAACACAGAACACATTTCTCATATTCCTCAGAAATAATATCATCTGCCGGCACGGCCTCCCCAATGAAATCGTCACTGACAACGCCAAGAATTTGAATGGTCTGAAGATTCAGAAGTTATGTGATCAATACAAAATCTAACATCTCAATTCCTCACCATACCATCCCCAGATGAATGGAGCAGTGGAAGCCACAAACAAAAATCTCAAGAGAATAATCCGGAAAATGACAGTCACTTATAAGGATTGGCATGATATACTTCCCTACGCTCTTCATGCATACCGGACCTCTGTAAGAACATCAACTGGGGCAACCCCATACTCACTGGTTTACGGGATGGAAGCTGTACTACCTATTAAAGTAGAAATTCCTTCTCTAAGAATCCTGAAGGAATCAGGAATTGATGAGTAGGAATGGATCTAGTCAAGGTTGGACCAATTAAATTTGCTAGATGAGAAAAGGCTAGCAGCGGCTTGTCACGGGCAATTATACTAAAGAAGAATGGCCAGGACATTTAACAAAGGTGTTCACCCACGTGAATTTCAACCAGGAGACCTAGTCCTGAAGAAAGTGCTTTCGAATCAAAACGATCCCCGGGGTAAATGGTCACCAACCTACAAGGGACCTTATGTGGTTAAAAAAGCATTTTCTGGTGGGGCATTGATCTTGACCCACATGGACGGCGAAGAACTTCCAAGACCTATGAATGCCGACACCGTCAAAAGTTACTACGCCTAAAAAAAAAAAAAGAGTAGGGGTGAAAACCCGAAAGGGCGCTCCTAGCAAAATGTGTGAAAGAAGGCGAAAACCCTCGAAGGGCGCTTTCTGTAAAATGAGTGAAGGATGAAAACCCGAAAGGGCATCCTAAAAGAGCGAGCTAAAAAAAAAAAAAATCTAGGGGTAAAAACCCGAAAGGGCATCCTAAGAACCAAAAGGGAGAAATAAGGAACGGGGCATGAAACCGAGGATGGAAATAAACCGTCATGGCATGAGCCTTCAGAGTACTTGAAATAATGGCAATTAAGAGACTTCAAAGCTAACTACAAGGAATATGTGAGATCTATCCTTGTACCCTTTTTTTCTTTGAAACTGTACCTTTGTTTCTTTTAACCATAATAAAGTCATACTTTCTTTGTGTTTATCTCTTTGCTTTTATCTTTCCCTATACTCACTCTTTAATATTGTCCTTCTTCAACCTCTTTATCTAATGCGCTATTAATTATTTAAAATTTTGCCATAAGATTAGGATTTGAAAATAGATAACCTCACGTACTTTACTATGAGATTTGCAGGGAATGGCCTAAAAAAAAAAAAAAACTAGAGGTGAAAACCTGGAAAGGCGCTTTTAGTCAAATGGACGAAAGGAAAGTGAAAACCCGCAAGGGCGCTTTTCGTAAAATAAGAGGAAAGTCGAGAACGGAAAAGGGACATCCAAAGAAAAAAGGTCGTAGGTCAAGTCTTGTAACTCATCCTCCATTAATCATTGGCCTTCGGGATCCTGTTAAGTACACTTCATCAGGGAGGAACTTCTCGTGTCGAGGTTAGACTTGCTTTGTAAGTTGATTTTAAATTTCAGCATTTTGAATTTCTTGTTATCAACCTCTGGTTCCTTGATCTAAGTTGATTTTAATTTTCTTGCATTTAAATTTCTTGTCAATCAACCTCTGATTCCTTGATCTAAGTTGATTTTAATTTTCCAGCATTTAATTTCTTGTCAATCAACCTCTGGTTCCTTGATCTAAGTTGATTTAAATTTTCCTGCATTTAAATTTCCTGTTGATCAACCTCTGGTTCCTTGATCTAAGTTGATTTTAATTTTCCTGCATTTAAATTTCCTGTCAATCAACCTCTGGTTCCTTGATCTAAGTTGATTTTAATTTTCCTGCATTTAAATTTCCTGTCAATCAACTTCTGGTTCCTTAATCTAAGTTGATTTTAATTTTCCTGCATTTAATTTCTTGTCAATCAACCTCTGGTTCCTTGATCTAAGTTGATTTTAATTTTCCAACATTTTATTTCTTGTCAATCAACCTCTGGTTCCTTGATCTAAGTTGATTTTAATTTTCCTGAATTTAAATTTCCTGTCAATCAACCTCTAGTTCCTTGATCTAAGTTGATTTTAATTTTCCTACATTTAAATTTCTTATCAATCAACCTCTGGTTCCTTGATCTAAGATGATTTTATTTTTCCAGCATTTAATTTATTGTCAATCAACCTCTGGTTCTTTGATCTAAGTTGATTTTAATTTTCCTGCATTTAAATTTCCTGTTAATCAACCTCTGGTTCCTTGATCTAAGTTGATTTTAATTTTCCTGCATTTAAATTTCCTGTCAATCAACCTCTGGTTCCTTGATCTAAGTTGATTTTAATTTTCTTGCATTTAAATTTCCTGTTAATCAACCTCTGGTTCCTTGATCTAAGTTGATTTTAGTTTTCTAGCATTTTAATTTCCTATTACCAATCTCAGGGTGCCGACCCAAGTGGGTTTTAGTTTCCTGACTTTAATTTCAAATTTCAAATTTTAATCATCCAAAATATGGGTCTAAATCTTTACATAATCCCTACACAGAAAATTTTTTTCCAGTAGGAATTATGTAAAGAGGGGAAGCTGTCGACACCATATTTTGGCCGATCCATGAAATCAATAAACTTGAAGCCGATCCCCAACACATAGTCTTCCTTTGCCAACTAACCACATTTCCGATCTCTCTTCAAAAGGAATCTAATCAATACTAAGTTCCCATATCATCTAAAGCCTCACCGATCTCTCAAACTAATTGTCAATGTCACACCCTACCCCTCTGTAAGGCATAACATGATCCCGTAGTATACCTAATGAATTACCAACTTCGCCTGCTGATAACCCATTAAATACACTACAAGGGATTTTCAAAAACTTTTCTTACTTCTTTTACAGTGGTGGGCACTATTTACAGGTGTTAAAAACCTTTTTGAACTGAGGTGAATTAACTAACACATTTAGACTATTAGTAATTTATGTAAAAAAAAAAAAATTTTGGCAGAGTGCCCTCCGTAATTTGGATAAAACAGTTCTTCAAAAACCTGTAAAAAGCACATCAATATTTTTCTCAATCTCAAACTCTAGCATAATTCAACACAAATCCACAATAATTTTTCAAAGACTGAGATACAAGAAATATAATACAATTTTTTACAAGTCCAAATAACTCATAATTTATTTTACAACTTTAATGTACAATTTTAATTTATAACTGCTCAAAACCAAGAACACTATATACATACAGTGAACATACATTACAATATAAAATGCAGAATATGGTATACTCAATATACCCGATGATTTCTCGCTAAATGTACTAGCAGCCTAGTCTGCACGCCTCGATCATTTACTGCGTGATAAAGAATGAAAGCTATCGCTGAGTAAAATTTACTCAGTGGTGCACAATAATAATTTGAAATGCGATATATAAATCTTTTATTAACAGTTCACAAATGAAATGATTCACAATTCCATTTCACAATTTACAAAATTCACCTAACACAAATTTGATCAAGTAATTGAATAATACCGTTTTGCAAATCAATAACACAATTCGATCAAATAACTGAATAATACCGTTTTGCAAATCAATAACAAAATTCGATCAAATAACTTGAATAATACCGTTTTGCAAATCAATAACACAATTCGATCAAATAACTGAATAATACAATGTTGCCAATCGATAACATAATTTAGGCCATGACACAATTTTTCCACACATGCCGTGTTGTACACCACGATAAGACACACTCACCCCAATAATCGAAATCAATGAGGGAGGAAGTTAGCTGAATAATGAGTACTCATCCACACTCACCTCAGACTGGGAAGTCAAAGAGGGAGGAACATAATCACACTCACCCCAGACTGACAGGTCAAAGAGGGAGGAATATATCAATAGTGTCATGCTAAATGTGAATAAAAACAATTTCAAATCACAATGTTTCATACAAACCATAAATCACATTTTATCTCAAAATTTCCATTTGCAAAGTTGGCAATACAATAAGTTCCAAATAATATTCCCAAAACCAAAGTAATCAAAACTTATTCATAACTCATTTCTCTACATAAATTTGCTAGTAAAAGCAGTGAATATAAAAGTATTGTGCACGGACACAATTTAAAACTATAATGTTGAATTAAATTTTTAAGTAGAAAATGAGAAGTCAAACTTTTTGTGCACAAACACAATTTAAAACAATAATGTACAAATAATCATAATTTATTTCAATTGAAAAATTCAAAAGAAATACTTATTGTGCACAAACACAATTTAAAACAATAACATACAAATAATCATAATTTATTTCAATTGAAAAATTCAAAAGAAATACTTATTGTGCACAAACACAATTTAAAACAATACAAATAATCATAATTTATTCCAATTGAAAAATTCAAAAGAATTAATTATTGTGCACAAACCCAATTTAAAATAATAACATAGAAATAATCATAATTTATTTCAATTGAAAAATTTAAAAGAATTAATTATTGTGCACAAACACAATTTAAAACAATAACGTACAAATAATCATAATTTATTTCAATTGAAAAATTCAAAAGAAATAACTATTGTGCACAAACACAATTTAAAATAATAACATAGAAATAATCATAATTTATTTCAATTGAAAAATTCAAAAGAATTAATTATTGTGCACAAACCTCTGATATATGCCTCTCGGCTCTGACTCAGTGTTTCCTTCCCTTTCGCTGAGTCGTTGCTAACTGAAAAACACAATTTGAAGTGTTTCAGTACTCATTTAAATTGTCTCTAACGATAATGCTTGATAAGTAATTCACTGAATTCTATTATTTACTTAGTCAACATAATATGTCGACCCTCGGTGCATTCTAGGTAATTTAGGTTTTAATGTTACCAATATGTCACATTCGATAGTCTTTTAGGGTTGGTATATGTTACCAAACTCATTTCCATATATATTGCGCTTTCTTGCAATTTGCTGAATTCCGGGATACTAGTTTGACCTAGCCGGACGACTTAGTTCTCTCGGTTTTCGGGTTTCAGTCAAAACTACAAACTTGTAGATCTATGTCTTATTGCACGCGGGGCAAAATTTTGGGTCATTCTGAGTTATGTAGACCAAGTTATGGTCATTTTACTATTGCTGGTCAAATTGCACCAAAATTGGTCACTTTAGGTCACTTTAGGTCATTTTAGGTTCGGCCAGTTTTTGGACCCGAACTTGTGCAAGCTGTTTGACTTGTTATGGTCATTTCTGGGCTTTGGTGTCTTCATAAGACTTGTAGGTATGGGTCTTAACTATTCATGGTTAAAATTTCAGGTCAATTAGACCTGTTTTGAGTGAGTTATGGCCTAAACACTAACTGCTGCCCAAATAGTCAATTTTCAGGCCTCAATTGCACTTAATCCGGATTTGGTCATTTTTCAAGCTACCTTGCAAGCAGAATTTTGGCAAGCTTCCTTCATGAAAGTTGGCACATTTTGTGCCTAGTTTCACCTCCAAGTGGTCTCATACCAATTGGAGCCACACACTTAAAGTTATAGGCCTAAAATACAAACTGCCTTATTGCATTTCTTGCATACATATCAAACATCACTTTTAACACTCACCAAACTTAACATTCAAACTAATTTTGGTTGTACCATGACCTAAACATAATTCACAACATATTATAGGTCATTGTGGCAGCTTACAATTACATTCAATGTGCACCAACAAGTGCAGAATTTGCCCAACTCAATTTACAACAATTTAACTCCATAACCAAGCTCATTCACATGTCCAACCTTCACACCACTATACATACATTCAAACTGCCATGACAACCAACACATTTTAACATCATTATTCCATAAACCAAGCATGAATTCCAGCATTCTTCAAGAGTTAACAAACTGCCACAATGGTACACTTACATTCCATTACTTTCCAAGTTTTAAATCTCATTTTACATTTACATATACTAAGTATACATTACCCAAACAATTTCCTACACAATATACATTTAATCAATCATTTAATTCCCCATTTACAAGCACAATTAAACTGCCTTCAAGGTGTTTCCATGGCTGCCAAAAGTGCACATTCCCATTCAACATCAAAACTCAAAAATTTCTCCATAAATCAAACACCCATAACACCCTTACAGACTTTAACAAAGCAACAATCAAAAACTCAAACTTACCTATGGATGAGACTTCTTAAATCTTCACCAAAACATGGTCTTCTTGCTGCCAATCTACTGCCCAAGTGGTGTAGACTAACTTTGATGAAGGAAGGTAGAAGGAAAGAAGCTTGAATCTCATATGCATGGAGCTTCAACCTTGCGTTAATGGAGTTTTTTGGGAGCAAATTTTCTGCTGGTTCTAAGGTTGAAGATGAAGATGTATATTGTGCCCAAATGAAGCTTTAGTGGTCCACTTAAATGAGTTAGTGGACCACTATGTAAGAATTAAATCATTGTTTATTCTAAGGTTTCATTTTTCCACATTTAACTCCCAATTTTTGCTATTTACATTATGTACCACCAATTTAATTTTTCATGACAATTTCCAAGTGTAATATTATTTATTTTTAATGGACATTTAGGTCAAAAGACAACTCGGGGTGTCAAATGACCACAATGCCCCTGTTCGGGTTGCATTCCCGATTTTTCGGTAACACCGGATTTTGTCTGTTTTTCGATTTCTCGCTTTTCTTTGTACTAACTATTTAATTTTTTCTTTGATATTTCTAATAATATTTCTACTTCAATTGATGTCTCTTTAACTCCTAAAAATATTTTTCAGGGTTCTCCGTGGTCCAGGGCTAGTCAACAGTCCACGCCGTGACTTCCCGGTGCGGTCACCCATCGCTAGGGTTCTCGGCTCGCTTAACTTAGTTTCATTTCTTTACTATTATTTTTCCTTTATTTTTCTTGTATTTCATTATTTAATGTCTCCTCACTCATATCGAAGTGTAGTTCTAGGCATTCTAGCTGTCCGGACAACACTGGTCACCGGAACAGTAGAACGCACTACCGAACTTAGGGGTGTTACAGTCAAATCCCCTGACCAGTCAATTACATTCCTGATCTCTCTTGTCAAATGAGATTGAACCAACATTAGGCCTTCGTGCCACCAGTTTTATTGTCGATCTCTCATTTAAAAGTTTGGGAATAATAGGGTTAAGGTTTCGATCCGGTTTAATAATGATCCCGACCTTAAGTGATCAAGTCAAATTTTCAATTTTAATCAAGTCCCGTTTAGCGTTGGTTCCCTGCTGATCCTGTGCTTATTGTGTTTTCCGACCTCTTACACTTAGATCAATAATCACTTTTATTTGTTGTTTTAATATGCTCAGACAATCAAGTACTTAGGCAATTTAGAGATTTTCCGATCACATCCATTCATTAAACAAAAGGGGAATTTTTCATTTCATTTAAAATTTGTACAAGTCATTCGGCTCGAGGATCACCCCCAACCTGATCTACATTTTGCTCGCTTCCTCTCTCACCCTCAGCCTCCTCCTCACTATCCTCACCCTCGTCCTGGGGAGCCAGATCTACCATCCAAGAGAAGTCCTCCTCGGGATATCACTTCTTGAGCACGGCCAAGAGATCCCTGTGAGCATTCACGTAAGCGCCGGCCTCCTTTGTCACCGCCTATTCTTCTTTCGCTTTGAGCTCCTCAGTGAGCTGAGCAACTTCACCGGCCCGGAGCGCCTAAACTTCTTCAAGAACATGATCTCGCACGGCCAGAACATGAGCTTGCTCGGCCAGCTTATCCTCGTAGAACTTCATCCGCCCTTCAATTTTAGATATGTAGTTCTGAGCGGATGAGAGTTGGGATCGGAGGGAAGCCACTTCATGACCCATCTACTCGACCTCCTTACCCAGGCGGTGAGCCTTCTCCCGGACATTGTGCTGGTTCACCAAGCACTCCACGTTCAGGCTCATAGATCGGGTCAGGATGTCATTAAGATTGTCTGGAGACAGCCTGTCCCGAACCTCCCGAAGGCAGATGGAGGACCCCAAGATTTTAGCAAAACCCAGGTTCTCTCAAACCGTGCGGTTCTTCTCCAACGAATGGATCAAGATTTGGGCACCGCCGGAAAGGGTCCTTACAGGAGGTTGGGGAGGACCCCCTTCCGCACTCGAAGCGACTGGAGCAGGTGGAGACGGCTCTTCTTGGCGAGGAGGAGATCGGACCACTTCTATGATCGGCGGTCCCGAGGGTTGAGATGAGCCCCCTTGCATTTCCTCAGCTTCATGACCGGGCGTCTGGAGCAACTCAGACCGCTTCATCTCCCGCACTTTCCGAGAGACCTCCCTCTTCCGCTTGTGGCTCTCCTTGGAAGCTTCGCCGCTTGCCATATTTGCACAAAGAAGAGGTCAGTGAGATCACTGAAAGATCTGAGATATAGAAAATACTGATGCCGACGTTAGAGAGCTGAAGCCCGCGATCTTCGCCAGTGATCAACTCCATTGTCCAGTGATGCAGTTCGGCAGTCACTGCATCCAAACAAGAAAACTTCTCTCTGGCTGCCTGATCTTTCAGCTCCATCACCATTAGGCCTTCTTCCCTATTTAAGGAGATGCGCTTCGAAAGTGAGGGGCCCTGGTGCAGCCAGCTGCGAGGGAAGCCCTCAAAGCCGTTCGGAATTTTGCTCCCCAGAATAAAGAAGCAGTTCTTCCAATTCTTCAGGGAGGAAGGAAGATCGGTAAAGAGCCCACAATGTGGCTTCGCCTGGGAGAACCAATACTTATCATCCTTTCAATGAGTTAATCTATGTAGTTCGGCGAATACCTTAGCTGTAAGACGGAGTTCCTTAGCTCGGCAGAGGCCTCTGAAGGCTACTAGGATCCGCCATGAGTTTGGGTGATCCTGGGCGATGCACACTTGATGAAATTTTAAAACTTTCTTGAAGAAGTCATCAATGGGGAACTGCAGCCCAGCCTTTAATTGTTCTTCGTATACCATGATCATATCGTTCTCCTTAAAGAAATGATCGGCACGAAGATCACCGTGACACTTAATCAGCTCTTATGAATCAGGCTGGATGTTGTACTCCTGGCTGAACGACTGCAGGTCAGTTTCTTGCAGGACTGATGGCAGCTCGTCCATGGGAAGATTTTCTCTCCCTGAAGAAGGTACATGCCTTGATGGTGCTGCTTGCCCCCGAGCTGGAACGGAGACCCTAGGAGGTTCAGGTCACATGCTTGGTCCGACCACCTCCACTTCATTAGACGACCACGAGATCTGAACGGAAGGGGGGCTTGCCGCTCTCTGACCCTCGACGCCGCTCATTTTCAAAGGAAATAGGGAATTTAAACTAAAAGGAGGATCAAAACCCTTACCGGAGCTTGATCGGTGTCGGAAGAATTTGAAAAATCGAGAGAATTTTGGAATCACTCGCGGGATGCTGAAAATTACATAAGAGAGCAGCTGGCTGACCCATCCCCTATTTATACCCGTTTGAGCATTTAATGCTCACAGTGTTCCAGGCGGTGCATCGGTTAGCGGGATTCGCCAGCTTTTCTGACACGTCTCACGAATATTCCAGAAATTCCATAATAAAAGGGATCGGCTAGTTACAGATCGGTGAATTAAGGCAGATCAGTTAAGGGTTGTTTAGTTAGGTACCAGATCGGATAAATACATAAGAGATCGGAAAATAATCAATGCGATAATAATGAAAGTGATAGTTGTCAAAATAAAATTTTATTTCTGAAAAGGTCGGATTACATCATTTGGGCGATCTCTAGAGATCGGATTACATAAAAGTTGAGTTACATCATTTGGGCGATCTCTAGAGATCAGATTACATTGAAGGTCGGATTACATCATTTGGGCGATCTCTACAGATCGGATTACATAAAAGTTGAGTTACATCATTTGGGCGATCTCTAGAGATCAGATTACATTGAAGGTCTGATTACATCGTAGGGAGGATCTCTAATAAAGACCTATGTCAAAGCCTAGTCTCGTGGCTGAATTAAAACATGTGTTTGATCGGGAGACCGGCCAATGACATCGGATAGATGTACAGTTTAGATGGGGTGATTATGACTCTCATGAGGATGGAGAGTCATCTCCACTATCATCGACCAAAACCGAGCTGTAATCGGGATGCCCAATGTGGTGAGGAGCCAAATGAACTTCAAGGGGCAGTCACCGATGTTAAGGGGAATATTAGCAGTCTTCTTGCCCGAAATCAGTTCACCGATTATATCAGTCAAACGATTCGAGATCGACACGATCGAAGTCCTCGATCTAGATCGGTAAGTTAGTCCGGTTCTCTCACTGTTATCAAGTGAGGTTATCATAATTCTCCGATCACCAGGATCGTAAATTTTCAGTCGGGAAATAAAAAGAACAATAAAAAAAAATCAAAAGCCACTACCATGGCCGGGACTACTGCCGGAGCAGTTAGAACAGGAACTGTGAAAAGGAAGAGAAAAAAATCAAATGCGGGGGGCTTCCCGGTTGAAGGTATATATATAGGAAAAATTCGAGCATTTATTGCAAGTAGAAAACAAAGCAGATGCCTCGAAAATCGAAGGAGTAAATGCTTTGACTAAACCGAACTAGAAAGAGGAAAAGACCGGAGCAGGAGAGATTGGAAAAAAGGAGCCCGGCATGAGAGATCGGAAAAGGATCATGTTGGAAAGACTGGAAAGGAGGGAAGGTCGGAAAATAAAGGGAATAAGACAACTTCCACTAACTTTCATCATAATCAGAGCTGAGGTAGTTAAAGCGTTGCAGACGAAATGTCCACCGCACACCCCAGAATCGCCCGCATTACTGACATGCGCCAGAGTATGTCATGACAATGCTGTACATCCTAATCTCCACCGTTGATCTTCCTTGTAAGGACGAGCTCGCAGCCCTTGGATCAAAGAAGAAGACGACAAGACCAGCGCCTTTTACTCCTAGCCCTCGGATCGCTCTTGACAAGAAAATTTTGGGCCGTCAGATTATAAGAGAGAAAGGACAAATATTTCGAAAGGGATCTCAGCCGTCCGTTCTAATTCTCTTTAATTCCCGAGCCTCAGATCATGTCCTTTAAAATCCTAACCCTCCATCTCCCTCAAAACAAATCCTGACCCTTCATGGGGAGCACCCGGTTCCTATAAATACCTGCATGAAAACTGTTCAAAGGGAAGGAGAAAAAAAATAGTGAATATAGCGGAAGGACTCTGAAACTTAATTCAGCTCGTTACTCTGTTATTTTTGAGCTTTCATAAGAAAAAACTTTTGAAACTGGTTTTCTGAAGTTTTTTCTTAAAAAGGGATTTTTGGATACTAAAACTCTTCATTTTCAGTTCGATTCATTATCCGGTGACACTCTCACTTTCTATCTTTGTTATCTTTATTTCCACTCCCGTTGTTCAAGCTCAATTTCATTCAAACTTGGGTATTCTTTTGACTTAACTGCATTTTAGCAAAGTATCCTTCATTTCAAAGCGAACCTTAGTCCTCCGGCTATCAACCCGTAGTCCTATTACGTTTCGTGATTCCGTACTTAGTTCAATAGATTCGACTCCCTACATATGAGTGCTTATATCGCTGCTTTATCAAGTGTTCGCTTTATTTCACGTATTTTTATGTTTGTAATTTTCACCAAGTTTTTATTGCATTAAAAAACGTGAAGAAGGTTATTCTCGAGTTTATTTCTTTGTTAATCAGTCCATTCCTTTTATTAATCTTCGTTACTTCCGAATGCAAGAGTTCTAGTCCCGAGTAGCGTATAAGTAGTTGGATAAAATGTAGGTAACCACATCTTAAGCGTTTCTTTAAAAATCGAAGGTCTGAATAATAAGTCAGGAAAATAGTAAAGTTGAATCACTAGGCCAACACAGAAGACGATCGGGTGAGACGCCATAAGGAGGAATAAAACCAAATCTCAGATAAATAAACGGAACAGATCGGGTATCAAAACGTACTGGCTAGGCGACCACATAGGAGGTCGGTAAAATTCAGTCTGGTATCCCCTGTTTAGTCACGAGGTACCAAGGAGTTAAAAGAAGCCTTTTTCCGATCCCCGACATCTTTGAATGCCAGAACCCTTAGTCTTAGGCTCTTATGATGTGTAGCTGTAGTCAAATTTTGAGAGGTCGGAAAAGTCCTTATCCGACTTCCATTAAAATAAAAGGGATCGGAGGAGAGTTCGTATCCGATTCTCACCCTAAAATTTTAATGAATACTTAAAAGAGATCGGAGGAGAGTTCTTATCCGATTCTCACCTAGAAATTTTAATGAATACTTAAAAGAGATCGGAGGAGAGTTCTTATCTGATTCTCACCTAAAAATTTTAACAAATATTTAAAAAGAGATCCGAGGAGAGTTCTTATCCGATTCTCAAGCCTAAAATTTTAATGAATACTTAAAAGAGATCGGAGGAGAATTCTTATCAGATTCTCAATTCAAAATTTTAACAAATATTTAAAAAGGAGATCGGAGGAGAATTCTTATCCGATTTTCAATCCAAAATTTTAACAAATATTTAAAAAAGAGATCGGAGGAGAGTTCTTATCCGATTCTCAATCCAAAACTCTAATAAATATTTAAAAGAGATCGGAGGAGAGTTCTTATCCGATTCTCAATCCAAATATCTAATTTTAATCTAAACGAGATCGGAGGAGAGTTCTTATCCGATTCTCAATCCAAAACTCTAATAAATATTTAAAAGAGATCAGAGGAGAGTTCTTATCCAATTCTCAATCCAAAAATTCTAATTTTAATCTAAAAGAGATCGGAGGAGAGTTCTTATCCGATTCTCAAATTGAATTCTAACAAATATGCAAAATGATCCCTTAAACAAAACCGATACGCAACAGTAACTCTCTAAGGGTCGACTCATTTATTTATGTATCTGGGTAACCCGAATTGGTGAAAAATCAAATATTCCCTTTTACAAGAGGATTAACATCTCCGTTCGTAACTATCAATTCTAGTTTATAAAGAGCTTAAAGTTAAATCTGCTGACCCTCATTGAGGGACGAAGTGGGGTGCCTAACACCTTCCCCACCCGTTTACGGACCCCGAACCTAGAATCTCTGTTCTTGAAGTGGTTTCATTTTAATTTATTTTCAAAAATGGTTTTCTTTAATTTCTCTCAAAATTAAAGTGGCGACTCCTCACTCTTTCCCACTTCGGTGAGTGTTCGTCCAGGCGACCGCAAAACCCCTTGCAACAACATTTAATATTAGATATACATTTTGTCATGTAAATGATAAACTTCTGTAATTATTGTACATATTATGAGTTAATGAATTTGAACATTCCTTTGTAATATATGAGTATGTAATTATTCATGCATGAAATGAAATTGAAATTTTGAGTTTGAAATGTTGAGAAGTGTTGAGATTTGGTTTGAAATGTTGAGAAATGTTGAGATTTGATAAATTGTGATGACTTTGTGTTAAAATTATTTGGAGTTTATGAATGAATGAAAATTTGGGAGTGTTTTTCACAAGTTCCGAAGAACTATTTTCTCCATTTTTAGCCGGCACTCTGCCGGATTTTCTGTAAAATTTTTGGAACCTTAAATTAAATCATAATTTTAATAAATAAAATAAAATGACATAAATTTCACTTAGTGATAAATAAATAAATAAATAAACAAACTAAGAAAGGGTAAATAGTAATAAAATAAGATATGGTGCTCCGACACACTGTGTGGCATATCTTCTAACACCCCTAAGTTTGGTAGTGCGTTCTACTGTTCCTGTGACCAGTGTTGTCCGGACAGCTAGCATGCCTAGAACTACATTTAAATATTGATGAGGAGACATAAAGTAATGAAATAAAATAAAAGAAAATACAAGAAAAATAATAAATGTCTATTGAAGTGTAAATACCATTAGAAATATCAAAGAAAAATTAATTAATTAGTACAAAGAAAAGTGAGAAATCGAGAAAACGGACAAAACCTGGTGTTACCGAAAAATCGAAAATACAACCCGAATAGGGACATTGCAGTCATTTGACACCCCGAGTTGTCTTTTGACCTAAATGTCCATTAATAATACATGATATTACACTTGGAAAATGTCATGAAAAATTTAATTAGTGGTGCACAGTTTAAATAGCAAAAATTGAGAGTTAAATGTGGGAAAATGAAACCTTAAGAATAAACAAAGATTTAATTTTAACTTAGTGGTCCACTAATACCTAAAGGGAACCATTAATCTGATTTTTGGATAGCAGAAAGTCACTTTCTTCTACCTCTCAAAATCCAGCCGAGACCAAGGAGGAAGAAAACCTCCATGGCCGTTTGTTACAAGCTTCATGCAAGATTCATCCCTTTATCTCCAAGCCAATTTTCGTACCTTTTCCTTTACTAAAATTGTTCTACACCGCTTGGGCAGTAGATAGGCAGTAAGAAGATCAAGTTTTGGTGTGGTTTTGAAGAGTTTTCAAAGTGGTAAGTAACTATTTTTGATGCTTGCTTCATTAAAGTTTGTGTGGATGTGATGGGTACTTGAATTGTGGAAAGAATTTTGGAGTTTGATGTTTGAAGGGAGATGTATATTTTTGGTAGCCATGGAAACTCCATTAGAACAGTTATTCTTGCTTGTAAATGGTATATTAAAGGGTTGATTAAGTGTTTATATGTGTAGGAATAAATTGGGTGATGTATATTAGATGTATATGTGAATGTACACCTGATTTTGGAAGCTTAGAACTTTATTAAGTGAGGTACAAATCGGCAGCTTGAATTATGAACCATAAAAATATTGTTTCATGGTTTGGTTTATGGAATATTATTGTTGAATTGTGGTACTTGTTAAGGCAGCTTGTGTATGTGTATGAGGGTCTGAGTTTGGACATATAAATGAGCCATATTATGTAGTTAAATTGTGTGAATTGGACTTGGTAAATTCTGTACTATAAGGTGCATATTGAGTGTGGTTATAAGCTGCCAAAGTGACCAAAAATGTGTTATGAGATGTGTTTAGGTTATGTTACAAAACAGAAATGGCATGAATATGTAACTTGGTAATGTTAAATGTGTCCTTTGATTGAGTGATGGACAATGTGCAATAGGGCAGTGTGTAATTTGGCCTAGAACCTTAAGTGTGTGGCTCCAATTGGTATGAGACCAATTGGAGGTGAAACTAGGCACAAAAAGTGCCAACTTTCATGAAGGGAGCATACCAAAATTCTGCTTGGAAGGTGTGACACCCCTTACTCGTCTACGGTGTAGCCGAGCAAGATATACCACGTAGTGTATCGGAACACCCTATTTTAATTCAATTACTTTTTTTTTCTAATTTATTTTTTTTATTTTTTATTTTTATAGTTATGAAGTAAAATTTATGAAATATAATTCATTTAAGTCATTTATTGAAATTATAATTTATTGAGGTTCCGAAAATTTTATAGAAAATCCGACAGAGTACCGGCTAAAAATGGAGAAAACAGTTCTTCGGAACCTGTGAAAAACACTTCCAATAATCATTTCAAATCATTCTCAAACTCCAATAATCATCAAAATCTCAATATTTTTCAACAACATTTCTATTTCTCAATCATTCATTTCTCATGGTATTCATATATAAGCAATAAATAAATACTCAATTTTCCATTCATAAATACAATTTTCACTATTTACATTAACATCAAAATACATGCCATAAATCTCAATTACACACGAGAAAATAAAAGTTAGTTACAAAATACCAAACTGAAATCTACTGTCCTACCGATGCACTGAAGATGTTGAGGTGACACGGACACTATGCAAAGCTGCAGAAGGTCTCACCCAGTCTGTGGTCTACTGGGTTCTCGGTCAGTATCTCCAGAACCTACGCATGGAAAAAGCAACGCGCTAAGCAATAATGCTTAGTGGTGCTAATAATAAAATAAAAAGAAATAATAGAAAATAAATATGCATTGAATGTATCAATGTCTCATTGCAAATAAACTTTCGTTGAGTATTTGTAGTCTTACTTATTTTGTACCTGTTATATTCATTTTTCATTAAATTTATCCACTTTCATTTTTGGTTGCCTAAGTAACCTATACTGGACGACTAGACTGGATAAGCGGGTAAACTGGCACTGGGTATCAAGTACCTCGGGCCGTCACACCATCGGTCACATATGTATCTCCCGGTGTGCAACAAAATAACTAATAAGCTGTAATAACATTAGGCACAAGGCCAAGTCTCAACACAATGTCAGAATGGCTAAAAGCCATGAAATAACAGAATGGCATAATGCCATGTGCAGTACTGCTAACTGAACCCTATTGGTATGCCAAGCTATCCAAACCAATCTTGTTAGGTATACTAGGGCATTTCACACCTTTAAATTTCATAATTTTTGGAATTTAAGTTTTAGTGTTACTATTCCATTCATTGGTCAACAAAAATGTTGACTTTTGCATAGGCAATAGGTACATTGGTTTTAATATCATCAACATACCACATTTTGCATTCAAAATATGTTGGTATTGGTTGTCAATACCATTTCTAAGCTTAATGTTAGTTGGGCAGAATTTTCAGTTTTGATGCCTTGTGCTTACTATTCCATTGGTCAATTTTGTAGTGGGAATTTGGCAAAATGATCAACATGAAAGTTGTTCCTTATTTTGTCTAGTTGAATTTATTTTTTTGAATCACTCCATTTGGAGTTTTTTAGCTCAAGTTATAGTCCAAAAACCACAACTGGCCGGATTGAAATTTTTCTGGATTGATTATATCTACAGTATAGTGAATAGTAACTTTAACTCACTTGGTGGATAGGTTCTGGTCATAATTTGGGTTAGGTTTCTTCATAAAAGTTGTTAGTCTATCTCTCAGCTTGTTGTGGGTAAAATTTTAGGTCAATTGGGCCATTCTACACTGAGTTGTGGCGAAATGACAAAATACTCATTTTCAATTTAATTTTTAGCAATATTTATTTATATTTTATGTCATAATAATTATTTACTTAACTTGACAAGTCGGCCAAAAATCATCTCTGAAGACGAAATGACCAAAATGCCCTTCGTTTGGCTTATTGAGCCAAAATTGTCTGTACCGATTGAAAATTTTTTCTAAGCATTTCCTTGGCATTCTAATGCCATAGAAACCTCAATGACCCTTCTCTAGAGTCTCAAAAATTATTTTATGAATTTTTCCTCTGGTCTAGGGCTCCTAGTTGCGAGAACCGCAACTTCCTACTAGGTTACCCATCGCTAGGGCACCGGCTCATTTAACTTGATTGTAGTTTATTTCTAAAATTTTTTTCTAAATTTTTCTTATTAATATTTGAGTTAATTATGGTTCCTTACTTTAGTTTAAATATTTTTTGGGATGTTCTAACTGTCCGGACTGACACCGATCACCGGAACAGTAGAATATACGGAATTTCTACAGGGAGGGTGTTACAACTCTTCCCCTCTAATTTAAATTTCGTCCTCGAAATTTACCTGATGCAAACAGTTGATGGAACGGTTGCCTCATCGTCTCTTTACTTTCCCAAGTTGCCTCCTCGGTGTTGTGGTGCCTCCAAAGCACTTTCACCAGTGGAATCTGCTTATTTCTCAACTCTTTCACTTCCCTAGCCAGGATCCGTATGGGTTCTTCTTCATATGTCAAATCCGGTTGTAATTCAATTTCTTCCATGGAGATGACATGTGAAGGATCTGAGCGGTATCTTATTAGCATAGACACGTGGAACACATTGTGGATCTTATCCAGTTCTGGTGGTAAAGCTAGCCTGTAGGCTACTGGACCCACACGTTCAATGACTTCATATGGACCAATGAACCTAGGGCTTAACTTACCTTTTCTTCCAAACCTCAATACCTTCTTCCACGGTGACACCTTGAGGAACACTTTATCGCCAACTGTGTATTCTATTTCTTTTCTCTTCAGATCAGCATAGGATTTCTGTCTGTCTGAGGAAACCTTTAGATTGGCTTTGATTAGTTTTACTTTCTCCTCAGTCTGTTTGACCAAGTCTGGCCCTACTAGTTTATCTTCGCCCAATTCAGTCCAGCACACTACAGTTCTACATTTCCTCCCATACAGTGCTTCATACGGGGCCATTTGGATACTAGCTTAGTAGCTATTGTTGTATGCAAATTCTGCCAGTGGAAGGTATCTATCCCAACTTCCCTCAAACTCAATGACACAACTCCTCAGCATATCCTCAAGGACCTGGATTACTCTTTCTGATTGCCCATCCGTCTGAGGATGGAAAGCTGTGCTGAAGTGGAGTTGTGTACCCAAGGACTCATGCAACTTCTTCCAAAATCTCAAAGTAAACTTTAGGTCTCGATCAGATATGATAGAAAGTGGAATTCCATGCAGTCTAACTATCTCACTGATATACAATTCTGCTAACTTCTCCAATGAGTAGTCAGTCTTAACTGGTAGAAAGTGTGCTGACTTCGTCAATCTATCTACTATCACCTATACTGCATCATGCTTCTTCTGGGTGAGAGGTAGACCACTTACAAAATTCATGGTGACCCGATCCCATTTCCATTCAGGTATGCGTATAGGCTGTAGCAAACCCGATGGAACTTGATGTTCTGCCTTAACTTGCTGACATGTCAAGCATTTAGTCACATAGTCAGCTATATCCTTCTTCATGCCAGGCCACCAATACTGAAGCTTCAGATCATGATACATTTTTGTACTTCCTGGGTGCATAGCATATACACTAGTGTGTGCCTTTTTTAGAATACTGGCCTTCAATTCCCCATCATCTGGTACACACAGTCTTCCTTTGTAGTACAGACACCCATCTGCTTTCTGTGACACTCCTTACCCGTCTACAGTATATCCGAGTAAGTTATGTCACACGGTGTACCGGAACACTCTATTTTATCTTAATTAATTTTTATCATAGTTTTGAATATAACTTGTGAAATATAATTCATTTAAGTCATTTATTAAAATTATAATTTATTTGAGGTTCTGAAAATTTTATAGAAAATCCGGCAGAGTACCGGCTAAAAATGGAGAAAACAATTCTTCGGAACCTGTGAAAAACACTTCCAAAATCATTTCCAAACAATCCCAACTCCATTTCATCAACAAAGTCTCAATATGATTTTCAACAACCTTTCCATTACTCAAACATTCATTTCTCATGATACTCATATACAAGCAATAAATAAATACTCAAATTTTACATTCATAACCACAATTTTCATTATTTATATGGACATCAAAATACATTACATAAGTTTAATTACATATGAGAAAATAAAAATTAGTTACAAAATACCAAAATGAAACCTAGTGTCCTACCAATGCACTGAAGATGGTGAGGTGACACGGACATTATGCAGAGCTTCACGATGGTCTCACCCAGTCTGCGGTCTACTGGGCTCTCGATCAGTATCTCCAGAACCTACGCGTGGCAAAAATGCTTAATGGTGCCAATAATAAAATAAAAAGAAATAACAGTAATAAATATGCATTGAATGTATCGATGTTTTACTTGTTTTGTACTCATTATAATCATTTATTTCGTTAACTTTATCTACTTTCATTCTTTGGGTTGCCCAAGTAAACTATATTGAACGACTGGACTGGATAAACGGGTAAACTGGCACTGGGTATCAAGTACCTCGGGCCGTCACACCATCGGTCACATATGTATCTCCCGGTGTGCAACAGAATAGCTAACAAGCTGTAAATAATATGAGGCACGAGGCCAAGTCTCAACACAATGTCAAAATGGGTAAAAGTCATAAAATCACAGAATGGCATAATGCCATGTGCAGTACTGCTAACTGAACCCTATTGGCATGCCAAACTATCCAAACCAATCTTGTTAGGTATACTAGGGCATTTGATACTTTAGAATTCTTCAATTTTTGAATTTCAAGTTTTGATGTTACTATTCACTTCATTAGTCAACAAAAATGTTGACTTTTGCATAGAAATAAGGTACATTGATTTTGAAACTCCCAACATACCACATTTTGCATTCAAAACTTGTTGGCATTAATCACCAATACCATTTCTAAGCTTAAACTAAGGGAGCAGAATTTTTCAGTTTTCATACCTAAATTTTACTATTCCATTAGTTGTTGTTGCAGTGAGAATTTGAGAAAATAATAAACATGAAAGTTGTTCCTTATTTTGTCTAGTTGAATTTCCTTTTTTGAATCACTCCATTTGGAGTTTTGTAGCTCCAGTTATGGTCCAAAAACCACAGCTGGCCGGATTGAAAATTGCAGAATCGACCATATCTACAAGGCAGTAAGATGTGATCGCAACTGCCTTGTTGGATAGGTTCTGGTCATAATTTGGGGTAGGTTTCTTCATGAAAGTTGTTTTTCTATATCTTAACTTGTTGCTGTAAACATTTCAAGTCAATTGGGCCATTCTACAATGAGTTATGGCCAAATGAACAATTACTGTTCATTTGGTCATTCTGCAGAATCTGGTTGCAGGACATTTGGATTGGGGCTAGTTTTTGGTCCACTTGCTTTGGTCTTTTGGGCATGGTTTCTTCACCAAAATTGTGCCATTATATGTCTAGTTTCATGTCCAATTGGCCAAACACCAATTGAACCTACACAGCCAGAGTTATGGCAGTCCAAACAGGCTGGACTCACAGCCACACCTACTGCTCTCACTAGGCAGCCACATCAAATCAGTTTGTAATGCTATAGTTCACTCCAAATTATGGCCAACTTACCTAAAATGGTCACTAATTGACCATTAGAATGTTCATTCTCCATTACCTAAGCAAGGTCCAAGTTTCTCTCCAAAACCCTAACCCTAATTGACCAAGGCTCCAATTCATACATCCCACTCCTAATTTGCTATACTGATCATATAATTTATAAGAGGGGCAGTAATATGTCACTTTAAACTAAAGATTTCTCCTAACCCTAACTCATGTCAAGGCTGCCAAAACTTCATGGAATACAACCATGCTTCATTTATTCAATTTTTGTCAAATTTTTAACTTAACTTAGCTCAAATTCATGATTAAAAAGATGTAAAAGCAAAAGTTATGGCACTAACCTCTTTGGTGATTTTCTAAGCTTGTTCACACCTCACTTTCTTCCACTTTCTTTTGTTTTCTTGGTTTCCAAACACTCTAGCAAGGTTGGGTGACAAATTTTAGTGAAGGGACCGAAGGGTTTTGGGGTGAGAAATCAAAGATTGAAGGTATGAGAGAATGAGAGTCATGGAGGAAGAAGGAGAAACTCACGGCTGGCTGAAGAAGAAGGAGAAAACACCAGAATTTTTGAGTCCATTTTGTCTCTTTTAATTGTTTTAAGAAGGCTTGTTGAATGATGATTGTTGGAGGGTATGTAAATGACATCATGTGATGTCATTATCCCTGATTTCCTTCATTTTTCTTTTCTTTTCTTTTCTTTTCTACCAAATTTCAATTTAATTTCTAGCAATATTTATTCATATTTTATTTCATAATAATTATTTACTTAACTGGACAAGTCGGCCAAAAATCGCCTCTGAAGGCGAAATGACCAAAATGCCCTCCGTTTGGCTTAACGGGTCAAAATTGTCTGTACCGATTGAAAAATTTTTCTAAATATTTTCTTGGCATTCTAATGCCATAGGAACCTCAATAACCCTTCTCTGGAGTCCCAAAAATTATTTTATAAATTTTCTCTCGGATCTAGGGCTCCTAGTTGCAAGAACCCCAACTTCCCACTAGGTTACCCATCGCTTGGGCACCGGCTCATTTGACTTAGTTGTATTTTATTTCTAAAATTTTTACTAAATTTTTCTTATTAATATTTGAGTTAATTATGGTTCCTCACTTTAGTTTAAATATTTTTCCGATCGTTCTAGCTGTCCGGACCGACACTGGTCACCGGAACAGTAGAATGTACGGAGTTGCTACAGGGAGGGTTTTACACTTTCACCTCATAGTCAGTTGCTTTTCCCTCTGAGATTTTGCTCATAATAGCCATTAACTTTTCATCTACCTTTTGCCCATCTAAAATCTGCTGCAGCAGGTTTGGCCTCACTTGCAACTCAGCCAAAATAGCTCCATCTCGAACCAAAGATAGACGGGCATTCAATGATCTCAAATCTGTGATGGATTTTCTGCTCAAAGCATCAGTAACTACATTTGCCTTCCCAGGATGGTAGTCAATTACACAATCATAGTCCTTCAGGAACTCAATCGATCTCCTCTGTCTAAGGTTGAGCTCCTTCTGAGTTGGCAAATATTTTAGACTTTTGTGGTTTATGTAAATGTAGCATTTTTCACCATATAAGTAGTGCCTCCATATCTTCAATGCGAAGATAATTACTGCAAGTTCTAAATCATGGGTAGGGTAATTCTGTTCATGTGGCCTTAGCTGCCTAGAAGCATAAGTGACCACCTTCCCCTCTTGCATCAATACACACCCTAACCCATTATGAGAGGCATCACTGTAGACCATAAAGTCCTTTCCTGACACTGGCTATGTTAACACTGGTGCCTCTGTCAACATAGCCTTTAACTTCTCAAAACTAGTCTGACACTTGTCATTCCAGTCAAATCTGACATTCTTATGTAACAACTTGGTCATTGGAGCAGCTATTAAAGAAAATCCCTTCACAAATCTCCTGTAATACCCAGCTAGCCCCATGAAGCTTCTGACCTCAGTTGTATTTCTGGGAGGCTTCCATTCCATCACTGCTTCTATTTTCGTGGGATCCATCCTAATCCCATCAGCTGACACTATGTGTCCAAGGAATGTAATCTCATTCAGCCTGAAGTCACACTTGGACAACTTAGCATGTAGTTTCTTTTCTCTCAGGGTTTGTAGAACATTCCTCAAATGCTCATCATATTCTTTCCTGGTCTTGGAATACACAAAAATACCATCAATAAAGACCACTACGAACCGATCTAGGTATGGATGGAAGATACGGTTCATAAGGTCCATCAATGCCGCTGGTGCATTTGTTAGGCCAAAGGGCATCACCAGAAACTCATAATGCCCATACCGGGTCCTGAATGCAATCTTTGGCACATCTGTATCCTTCACCCTCAACTGATGATACCCTGATCTGAGATCAATTTTAGAAAATACTCCTGCTTCCTTCAACTGATTAAACAGATCATCAATTATAGGCAACGGATACTTATTCTTCACTGTCACTTTATTCAACTACCGGTAATCAATGCATAACCTCAAAGTCCCATTTTTCTTCTTTACAAACAGCACTGGAGCTCCCCATGGTGGCACACTGGGGCATATAAACCCCTTATCCAGTAACTCCTGTAACTGGATTTTCAGTTCCTTCAGTTCTGTGGGCGCTATTCTATAAGGAGCAATAGAGATTGGTGCTGTACCCGGCAGTGTCTCAATAGCAAATTCAACATCCCTTTCTGGTGGCAAACCAGGCAATTCTTCAGGTAACACATCTGGGAAGTCTTTTACTGTGGGTATGTCACATAGATCTGGCTTAGCCTGCCTAGTATCCACCACATGTGCTAGGTAGGCTTCACAGCCTTTTCTCATTAGTTTTCTTGCAACTGTGGCTGAGATAACATTGGACAAGAAATATGTCCTTTCCCCTATAACTGTAATCTCATTACCCTCAGGAGTTTTCAAAGAAATCCTCTTCAGTTTACAATCAACCATTGCTTGATGACGTGACAACCAGTCCATTCCCAAAATCACGTCAAACTAATGGAAAGGCAACTCAATCAGGCCTGCCAAGAATTCATACCCCTGAATCCTTAACGGGCAACCCTTATACACTTTGTTCACCACTACACTGTGGCCCAATGGATTAGTGACTAGAATGTCTTGGTCACTCTCCCCTACTAATATCCCCCTTTCTATTGGTAAGTTGCTGCAGATGTATGAATGAGTGGATCCTGGATCCACTAATGCATGCACAGATGTATTGTAGAGGGAGAACATACCCCGGATGATGTCCGGGGCATCTTGCTCCTCCTGAGCTCTCATGGCATAGGCTCTGGCAGGTGGTCTGCCCTCAAGCCTCTCTGCTGGCTCAGATGCAGGCCTCTGTGATGGTCCCACTACCTCAGATTTGCCAGATTTCCTACCTCTTTGTGGTGCAGGAGTAGGTCTGTCTGCTTGTATTGGAGTAGCTATAGTAATTATGCGTGGACAGTTTCTCAATTGATGCTCTGTTGACCTACACCTTAAGCAGGCACCAGTGACTCTCCAACACTCCCCCTTATGCCACTTCAGGCAACGTGGACATGCAGAAGATGCTGGGGCTGGTCCCCTGAACCCCATCCCTGGAGAGCTACCCACTGATGGTGTGGACTGACCTCTTCTAGGGGTAAACTGTGGCCTGGGCCCCTGAGACTGACCCTGACCTTGTGGTTGACCTGAACTCTGTGTAGGTGGACCTTTGAACTTCTTCCTAGGTGCAGGAGATGAACTAGACTGACCTGGGCCCCTCTTCTGCTGTCTCTCTCTTCTGGTCTGCTCACTTATTCTTACTTTTTCAACTTTTATTGCAACTTCCACTAACTTGGTGAAGTCTGTGATTTCCAAGGCAGTAATCATGATCTTTATATTGTCATTTAATCCCTCTTCAAATCTCTTACACCTTTCAGCTTCATTAGGGACTATCTCCCTCCCTTAGCCGCTCAATCTGATAAATTCCTTTTCATACTCGGCCGCTGTCAACTGTCTCTGCCTTAGGTTAATGAATTCCCTTCTTCTCTCTTCTAGGTATACACTACCCACATTTTTCTTCTTGAATTCGAAGAGGAAGAAGTCCCAAGTTATTACTTCTGGTTGCACTTCACTAGACACCGTATCCCACAATTCATATGCATCATCTTGCAACAGAGATACAACAGCTTCTAGATTTTGTTCAGGAGTGCAGTAGAGTTGTTTTAAAACTCTGCCTGTTCTGTTTAACCAATTTTTAGCTGCAATAGAATCATCTTCTCTCTTACCAAAGAAGTCCACTGCTCCAAATTTTCTCAATCTTTCCAGGCGTGATTTCGGTTGTGGAGGTGCTGGTGGTAGTGGCATTACCCCAACCATTTGTTTGAAGAATTCGACCATTTGCTGGAATACGGCTTGTGGAGGTTGAGCAGACTCTAATGGAGCTGGTGGAGCAGGTTCTCCCTTACCCCTAGTCTCAGCTGGTGCAGGTGGAGCATGACTCTCCACTTCCTCCTCAACTGCTCTCTGTGATGTAGGGTCCATATCCTATTTAAAATAACAAAGACAAATAGATCTGCATTAGTGTCACCTCAACTCTTACAAATGCAATGCATGGTATGGACTCAATCTAGGCCCAGAAACACCTAAACCGTGCTCTGATACCACTAAATGTGACACCCCTTTCCCGTCTACAGTGTAGCCGAGCAAGATATGCCACGTAGTATATCGGAACACCCTATTTTAATTCAATTACTTTTTTTTTCTAATTTATTTTTTTTTTGTTTTTTTTTTCATAGTTATGAAGTAAAATTTATGAAATATAATTCATTTAAGTTATTTATTGAAATTATAATTTATTAAGGTTCTGAAAATTTTATAGAAAATCCGACAGAGTACCGGCTAAAAATGGAGAAAACAGTTCTTCGGAACCTGTGAAAAACACTTCCAATAATCATTTCCAATCATTCTCAAACTCCAATAATCATCAAAATCTCAATATTTTTCAACAACATTTCCATTTCTCAATCATTCATTTCTCATGGTATTCATATATAAGCAATAAATAAATACTCAATTTTCCATTCATAAATACAATTTTCACTATTTACATTAACATAAAAATACATGCCATAAATCTCAATTACACATGAGAAAATAAAAGTTAGTTACAAAATACCAAAATCAAACCCAGTGTCCTACCAATGCACTGAAGATGTTGAGGTGACACGGACACTATGCAGAGCTGCAGAAGGTCTCACCCAGTCTGTGGTCTACTGGGTTCTCACAAGATTCTCCGTAACCTACGTGGCAAAAGCAACGCGCTAAGCAATAATGCTTAGTGGTGCCAATAATAAAATAAAAAGAAATAACAGAAAATAAATATATAGTGAATGCATCGATGTCTCACTGCAAATAAACTTTCGTTGAGTATTTATAGTCTTACTTATTTTGTACTTGTTATATTCATTATTCATTAAATTTATCCACTTTCATTTTTGGTTGCCCAAGTAACCTATACTGGATGACTGGACTGGATAAGCGGGTAAACTGGCACTGGGTATCAAGTACCTCGGGCCGTCACACCATCGGCCACATATGTATCTCCCGGTGTGCAACAGAACAACTAATAAGCTGTAATAACATTAGGCACAAGGCCAAGTCTCAACACAATGTCAGAATGGCTAAAAGCCATGAAATCACAGAATGGCATAATGCCATGTGCAGTACTGCTAACTGAACCCTATTAGCTATCCAAACCAATCTTGTTAGGTATACTAGGGCATTTCACACCTTTAAATTTCATAATTTTTGGAATTTAAGTTTTAGTGTTACTATTCCATTCATTGGTCAACAAAAATGTTGGCTTTTGCATAGGCAATAGGTACATTGGTTTTAATATCATCAACATACCGCATTTTGCATTCAAAATGTGTTGGTATTGGTTGCCAATACAATTTCTAAGCTTAATGTTAGTTGGGCAGAATTTTCAGTTTTTATGCCTTGTGTTTACTGTTCCATTGGTCAATTTTGTAGTAGGAATTTGGAAAAATGATCAACATGAAAGTTGTTCCTTATTTTGTCTAGTTGAATTTATTTTTTTGAATCACTCCATTTGGAGTTTTTTAGCTCAAGTTATGGTCTAAAAACCACAACTGGCCGGATTGAAATTTTTCTAGACTGACCATATCTACAGTGTAGTGAATAGTAAATTCAACTCACTTGTTGGATAGGTTCTGGTCATAATTTGGGTTAGGTTTCTTCATGAAAGTTTTTGGTCTATATCTCAGCTTGTTGTGGGTAAAATTTCAGGTCAATTTGATAATTCTACACTGAGTTATGGCCAAATGACCAAATACTGTTTATTTGGTCATTCTGCAGAAACAGACTGCAGGTCACCCGGATTGGAGCAAACTTTTGGTCCACTTGGTTTGTTCTTATGGGCATGGTTTCTTCACCAAAGTTGTGCCATTTTGTGTCTAGTTTCATGTACAATTGGCCAAACATCAATTGAACCTCTACAATTCAAGTTATGGCTGCCCAAACCTGCTGGACTCATGTCCAATTCTGCAGGTCACCTAGGGCAGCCACATTAAACCTAAATCCCATCACTAAACACACTTCATTTCTTATTTACCAATAACCAAATAGTCACTAATTGACCATTAAAACTCACTTTCATCATTATATAATCAAAGTCTCAATTTCATGCTCAAACCCTAACTCCAACAACTAAAATTTTCATACACATACAATTCATGGTTTACAACACCAAAATCCATACACAAAATTTTTAGAAGAATTTGACACTAACCTTGACTTAGGCAGTTTCCAAAGCTTCACAACTTCACTTTCTTCCTTTCTTTTTGCTGTCCAAAACTTGTTCTAGGTGTAAGGATGAGTTTTTGTGAAGGGAGACTAGGGTTTTGAGGTGGTTTGGAGGGTGATTTCAAGCTCACCTTAAGCTTTCATGGTGGTTGGGGTGGGAAGGTTGACACCTGGTTTTTCTTGAGGAAGAAAGCAGATGGCTTTTATTTACTTTTTACCTCCTTTTACCCCTTTTTATTTGTTTTAAGTGGCTTGGTTAAATGTGACTGGTGGAGAAGGGTTTAATAGCATCATATGATGTCAAAATTGGCATATTCTTTCATTTTCTTTTCCTTTCTTCTCTACTCATTTTCAATTTATTTTTTAGCAATATTTATTTATATTTTATGTCATAATAATTATTTACTTAACTGGATAAGTTGGCCAAAAATCATCTCTGAAAACGAAATGACCAAAATGCCCTCTGTTTGGCTTATTGAGCCAAAATTGTCTGTACCGATTGAAAAATTTTTCTAAGCATTTTCTTGGCATTCTAATGCCATAGAAACCTCAATGACCCTTCTCTAGAGTCTCAAAAATTATTTTATGAATTTTTCCTCCGGTCTAGGGCTCCTAGTTGCGAGAACCGCAACTTCCCACTAGGTTACCCATCGATAGGGCACCGGCTCATTTAACTTGATTGTATTTTATTGTTAAAATTTTTTCCTAAATTTTTCTTATTAATATTTGAGTTAATTATAGTTCCTCACTTTAGTTTAAATATTTTTCTGGATGTTCTAACTGTCCGGATCGGCACCGATCATCGGAACAGTAGAATATACGGAATTTCTACAGGGAGGGTGTTACAGAAGGTAACTTGAAAAATGACCAAATCTGGATTAGTGCATATAAGGCCTGAAAATAGACCATTTGGGCAGCAAATAGTATTTTGGCCATAACTCACTCAAAACAGGTCTAATTGACCTGAAATTTTTACCATGAATAGCCTAGACATATATCTACAAGTCTTATGAAGACACCAAAGCCATAAATGACCATAAGAAAGTCAAATAACTTGCACAAGTTCGGGTCCAAAAACTAGCCAAACCAAAATAGACCTAAAGTGACCAATTTTGATGCACTTTGACCAGCAATAGAAAAATGTCCATAACTTGGTCTAGTAAACTCAGAATGACCTGAAATTTTGCCCCGCGTACAATAAGACATCGATCTACAAGTTTGTAGTTTTTACCGAAACCCAAAAACCGAGAGAACTAGGTCATCCGGTTAGGTCAAATTAGTATACCGAGATCCGACAAATTGCAATAAAATGCAATATACATAGAAATGAATTTGGTAACATGTACCAATACTAAAAGGCTACAAATATGACATATTGGTGACATTAAAACCTAATTCACCTAGACTACATCGAGGGTCAACATCTTAGGTTGACTAAGGAAATAATAGAATTCAATAAATTAAGTATTAAGCCTTATTGTTAGAGACAGTTTAAATGAGTACTGAAACACTTCAAATTGTGTTTCTCAGTTAGCAAAGACTCAGGGAAAGGAAAGGAAACACTGAGTCAGAGCCAAGAGACGGTTATCAGAGGTTTGTGCACAATATTTATTTCTTTTGAATTTTTCAATTGAAATAAATTATGATTATTTGTATGTTATTGTTTTAAATTGTGTTTGTGCACAATAGTTATTTCTTTTGAATTTTTCAATTGAAATAAATTATGATTATTTGTATATTATTGTTTTAAATTGAGTTTGTGCACAGTAATTATTTCTTTTGAATTTTTCAATTGAAATAAATTATGATTTTTTGTATGTTATTGTTTTAAATTGTGTTTGTGCACAATAATTTTGACTTCTCATTTTCTACTTAAAAATTTAATTGAACATTATAGTTTTAAATTGTGTCCGTGCACAATACTTTTATATTCACTGCTTTTACCAGCAAATTTATTTGGAGAAATGAGTTATGAATAATTTTTTATTGTTTTGGTTTTGGGAATATTATTTGGAAATTGTTGTGTTGCCAACTTTGCAAATAGAAATTTTGAGATAAAATGTGATTTTTGGTTTGTATGAAATATTGTGATTTGAAATTATTTTGATTCACACTTAGCATGACACTGTTACTATGTTCCTCCTCCATTTATGGGGTGAGTGTGATTATATTCCTCTCTCATTGACTTATCAGTCTGGGGTGAGTGTGATTATGTTCCTCCCTATTTAACTTATCAGTCTGGGGTGAGTGTGATTATGTTCCTCCCTCTTTGACTTGCCAGTCTGAGGTGAGTGTGGATGAGTACTCATTATTTAGCTAGCTTCCTCCCTCATTGATTTCCATTATTGGGGTGAGTGTGTCTTATCGTGGTGTACAACATGGCATGTGTGGAAAAATTGTTTCATGGCCCAAATTGTGTTATTGATTTGCAAAACTGTATTATTCAGTTATTTGATTAAATTGTGTTATCGATTGGCAATACTGTATTCTTAAGTTATTTGATCAAATTGTGTTATTGATTGGTAAAACTGTGTTATTCAGTTATTTGATCAAATTGTGTTATTGATTGGCAAAACTCTGTTACTCAGTTATTTGATCAAATTTGTTTTATATGAACTTTGCAATTTGTGAATTATTTGATTTGTGAATTGTCAATAAAAGATTTATATATCACATTTCAAATTGTTATTGTGCACCACTGAGTAAATTTTACTCAGCAATAGCTTTTCATCTCACCACTACAAAAGAAGTAAGAAAAGTTTTAAAATCTCTTATAGTGTATTTAATGGGTTATCAGTAGACGAAGTTGGTAATTCATTAGGTATACTACGGGATCATGTTATGCCTTACAAAGGAGTAGGGTGTGACATGTTTTAGTGGTATCAGAGCTAGTTTTTAAATTCTATTTTCACTTGTAATTTGAATATTCTTTCTTCATAGTGCAACTGCTCAATGTCATTGTTTGATTCATATAGTACATTATATTATAAATATGCACGAACGGGAGGAAATCTCCTTGTGTTAATTGTTCAGGAGGTCTAAGATCCTCGAATTGACTATGGAAGAGGGTGATCATTCAGTCGATCAATCGATAGAGGCAGAGGTACAAGTTGAGGCCCCAACTCCACAAAGTGTCGAAGGCTCGACTGTACCAGTTTTACCAGTACAAATTACTACACAAATGGCCCAGCAAATGGCCACTTTCTTTCAACAAATGGCTGATAATCTGTCAGCCCAAGCCCAAGTACAGACCTAACCCCAATAAGGGCAATATGAAATAGAGAAGAGGGAAAAACCTATGGGTCAGAGCTCAAGCAGTAATTTGAGGAAGAGAAAAGAATTTGAGGAGCCTCGAGCTCAGGGATATAACAGAGGTGGATCATCAAGGCAGAGACCACCAAGGTCCAGTCGTCGAACAACTAGAAGTTCCTACCCTCCCTGCCAATGTGAAACTTGTGATAGAAATCATGGTGGGGTATGCTACAAGGCCATAGGAGCCTGTTATAACTGTGGAGGCATAGGACACTTTGCCAAGGACTGCACCAGTGCCCGTAGAGTTAGACCACCTCCTACTACTGCTGAAGGGTTAGTTCAGAGCCCTGTCACCAGAGGTTCACAACCACCCAGCAGTGGTAGAGGCAGGGGTAGAGGTAATCAAGCAGGTAGCCAAGGCACAGTGAAACAATCAGAGCAAGGTAGTGCTCCAGTCAGAGTCTATGCAATGAGACAGAGAGAAGAGGCCGAGACATCTGATGTTGTGGCTGGTACCTTCTCAACTTTTAATCAAGATGTATTTGTGTTATTTGATCCGAGTTCTACCCATTCTTATGTGAGTGCTAGCATCATTGATTGCATTGCTGTTCCATATACAAAAAAATGAACTTTGAGGTGCTAATAACCAGTCAGTTAGGACAAGAGGTCAGGGTTAATAAAATGTATAGGGATTGTCCTTTGGTGATCCAAGGATACACTTTTCTATCTGATCTCATTGAAATGCCCTTTAGAGATTATGATATCATCTTGGGCATGGATTGGTTAGCCAGGCATTACACCATGATTGACTGTAGATTTAAGATAATCACATTTGGTCTCCCTCAGTATAGTGATGTGGTAATACATAGAAAGAGGTAGTTATTGTCATCAAACGTCATTTCGGCTGCACTAGGCAGAAAACTAATCAAAAAGAGGTGTGAAGCATACTTGGCACATGTGGTAGACACCCAAGTGGGGAGTTCCGCATTGAGGGACATCTCTACAGTATATGACTTTCCAGATGTGTTTCCTAATGAATTGCCAGGATTACCTCCAGAAAGAGAGGTGCAGTTTGAAATTAATGTTATGCCTGGTGTGGATCCAATCTCCATAACACCATACAGAATGTCACCAGCAGAGTTGAAGGAGTTAAAGGTACAGTTGCAAGAACTACTTAAAAAGGGCTTCATCCACCCTAATGTGTCACCATGGGGAGCGCCAGTATTGTTTATTAAGAAGAAGGATGGCACTCTTCGTTTATATATTATTTGACCTAGGGTCTGCATACTTTTATGTTAGTGTTAGAACTATATGTTCTGCTGTTATTCCTTTACAGGGGAATAAATTTTGATGCATTAGTGATTAGTCCTTTAAGATAAGGATTGTGATAATAAGTGAAACTAGTTTGGAAGAGTTTATCGGCAAAAAGTATTTTCTAAAACACCATAAATTATAAAGCTAAATGGTAAGCCTACTTAATGTAAGGCAAGAGGACGTAAAAGTAAGTTGTGGTAATAAACTTGCTCTATATGAGGGCAAGGATGTTACTGTTAGTAATTGTTAATGGATATTGTAATCCGAATAAGATTTGAATATCAGTAAATTCGAAAAGGATAAAATATAGGAAAATTTGATCTATTGGGATGTATTGTAGTAACTATGCAATGTTCTTAATGTTTATATTGTAAGTTGCAGATTACAGTACTGACTTGAGATTATTGTGCAGAGCTATGTACTACTCAATAGTACACCAATATAGGAATAGTTGCCAACGGCATCTGTTTTGGTATAGTTATGCTAGGACAGAATTTAATTGTTAGAAATAAGTTTGAAAATCCTACTTAGGGATTTAAAACTCAAAAGTTAGAAAATCGAAAGGTTATAGTTTAGTACAAAAGGAAGTAAGTTATAGAATATTAAAAAATAAAAAGAATTGTGGAAGTAAAATTTAAACAATTGGTTCAGATAGAACAAAGAAATGTTACAAATGTGAGGAAAACTATTGACTAGAATGGTCAGAGGACCAATGTAACACCCCTCACCCGACTACAGTGTAGCCGAGCAAAGTGTGCTACATTCGGTGCCGGAGCACCCTATCTTATCTTACTTTATTCCTATCATATTTTGATCTCGTTATATTTTAATATTAATTATTCTTCGACGGAGAAACCAGCAGTGTTTCCCCTATTTTATTACCAGTTGACGTAATTTACTATTTACCTATTTGAAAGTTTCAACAATATTTTACAAATAAAATCTCATCAATTATTTCATAACCATCTCATAATTCACATCGCATTCATATATCTCAATTTCATATTCATTTCCATGCATTATCTATATATTTCAAATCTGTCTTCGAATCCATACAATCTCATTCATGCTCAAATCACATAAGTAAAATTTTCAAATTTCTTTAATTTACATAATTTCATAATTTACATGATATATAAATTAATTACATATGAAAAAGCTAATTTATTAAATTACATTACATTTCTATTAATTACCTGCTCATAATCTACATTATAATACAATATCTAGCATTTTATACGAAATACAAAATATGATCTATATGGGCCCTATCTACATGCATTGCTGAGGAGGTGACAACCTTGAATACTCCAGCCACTTCTGCTGATCTGGACTCCAAAAATCTTAGTCAAAGTACCTGCGCGAGGAAACAAATCCATCGCGCTAAGCATTGCTGCTTAGTGGTGCAATAATAGAATAAGAAAATAAAATATACAAATAAAGAAAGAACGAAGCATAATTTGAATATTTAAGAATCAATTTAATTTAATACAATGTGTCTAATATTAATTATCTTTTGTTCTCATTTGTTTCGCTTTGAAAGCGTTTAATTCCGAAATTCACAGGGATAATTTAAAACATACAGAATTAA